>NC_067401.1:15732769-15985269 GCF_016432865.1 Antechinus flavipes
TCTGAAATAAAGTTATTCATGCATTCAGACGTGTGTGCTGCGTCCGGTCACTCAGATGGTGGAGCCCCCTCCACGCGGCCCCGAGCCGGACCCCTTTATTCCTTCCTGCCCCGTGTGGAGACCCCGAGGAAGGGGCAGTGCTAACCGGGAAGTCCCAGGCCCAGGGCTCGCTGGCCCGGAGACAGAGTTCCGATTCAGCCTCTCACCTCTTGGAGGTGGGCAAAGCATTCCGCCCCTTGTGGCCCGTTTCCTTCCCTCTCCCGCTCCCTTAATGAATTCCAGGCTCCGCCATCTCTGATGAATGGAGCACTGTCCATTTCCCTACCACAGAGGAAGGCCATTAATCCTCAGACCTCCCGGCCAAGCATCTGCATCCCATCCCGCACGAGTGTTTGCGGCAGCAGCCGGACGGCCGCAAGCAGAGGCGCAGAAGGAGGTTTGCAGAAACGGGGATCTCCAAGTGGGACTAAGGCTCCCCTCCCCGAAGTCTGGGTGTGGAACCAGTGGAGCATCCCTCGTGGCATTGACCAATGGTGAGGAGGGCCTTAAGGCAGGGGCCCATTTGCGGATCTCAGGTCTCACTGTCCAGAGTGTGGTGGCCATAAAAACAGATCCAGGGGACAGATAGGCAAGGCAAGGATGCTTTGTGTTCATTCCCAAGAATGGGAGAAGGGGCAGGGAATACTAGAGAGGAAAGGCTAGAACAGGGCCTTTTTATTGATTTTTTGATTGTTTTTTATTTGATTTTTAAAAAAATTTTGATTGATTATTTTTAACTGTGCACCTGGAAATAGGAAGTTATCATCCCCATCCCAGAGAGCTAAAGTTACTCGTTCTAAGTCACCCAGCTCGTAAAGAGCCAGCCCAGGTCTCAAATCCAGCTTTTCTCACCGTGCATCTCTTACCCAATAGAATCCCTGCAGGTAAGAATAGTCATATTCTTTGTACCTGTGTCCCTCATGCTTAATTAATATTGTATGTGGCACACAGTAGGTGCTTTAATAAATGCTTGCTGGTTGATTGCCACATGCAATGAGTTGACAGATATATCCATGTAAAATTGAGAGAAATATGAGAAATAACCAAGATTACGGGCTCTTAAGTGGAGAGCTGAAAGGAGCATCTAGAACAATCCCTTATTTTTTACAAATAAGGAAACTGAGGCTGGGAGCAGGGTAGTTATTTGTCCACTATTCCAGACAAGGGGATTAATTTGCTCAAGGCCACAGAAGTCATACATGGCAGAGTCAGTATTTGAACTCAGGTCTTCTGTTCTCAAAAGCTGCCCATCGGTCTTGCTCTGTAAAATGGGCACGAGCCCAGCCAGACCACCGTTTCTCATGCTCAGAACCAAGTCTCCTCCGCCTCACTCCAATTTGCTAAAAGGAACCAGGGACTGACAAAGGCTCTTCCTTGCACAGAGAGAATCTGGGTTGAGGGGAGGAATCAGAGAAGCAATTCGCAGCCAAAGGTCAGCCAGCTGGGTGGTTCAGAGCCAGGCCTGGAAGCCAAGCTGATTTGCGCCCTTTCCCCTACCAAACCCTGCTGCCTCTGGGAGAAGGGAGGGAGAGGGGGAGGAGTCTGTCACTCTGCCCCCTTTGCCCCCCCAGACTGGCACTGCCTCCCTTAGGCAAGGGCCCTGGGCTCTGTGGCCTTGGGGGAACCCAGCCTTTCTTTACCTAGCCATTGGCAGCCATGTACTCATTAGGGAGAAAACAGGATCTCGTGGGTGGCCTACCTAACCCAGCTGGGCCTGCCTGTGCTGCCAGAGAAGCTCGGTATATCTAAGGGGAAGGACCTGAAGCCTTATGGGCCTCTGTTTCATTATCTGTAAAATGGGAGGCCTTGAGGTCCCATACAGCTCAGGTTCTGTGAGCTGACTAAAGGCACCTACTATGTGCTAGGGGAGAAATAAGGATCCTGCTACCGAAGGAGTGTGGTATATCCAAGAGAAAGGACCTGAGCTACCTTCTGGGCCTCCGTTTCTTAATCTATAAAATGGGAGGTCTGAGGTCCCATACAGCTCTGGTTCTTTGAGCTGGCTAAAGGCACCTACTATGTGCTAGGGGAGAAATAAGGATCCTGCTACCGAAGGAGTGTGGTATATCCAAGAGAAAGGACCTGAGCTACCTTCTGGGCCTCCGTTTCTTAATCTATAAAATGGGAGGTCTGAGGTCCCATACAGCTCTGGTTCTATGAGCTGGCTAAAGGCACCTACTATGTGCTAGGGGAGAAATAAGGATCCTGCTACCGAAGGAGTGTGGTATATCCAAGAGAAAGGACCTGAGCTACCTTCTGGGCCTCCGTTTCTTAATCTATAAAATGGGAGGTCTGAGATCCCATACAGCTCTGGTTCTTTGAGCTGGCTAAAGGCATCTACTATATGCTAGGGGAGAAATAAGGATCCTGCTACCAAAGCGAAAGAACCTGAGCTACCTTCTGGGCCTCCATTTTTTAATCTGTAAAATGGACCTCTCCCAACTTTATACCTATGATTCTCTGACCTGGCTCAAGGAAGATGCAAAGAGCCCTGGAGTCCTAGGAACATAAATGCAATGGATGCTATTATTCACCCTCCCAGCTTCCTCTGACTTGACTCAACAGATATTTATGTGTGGAGGCTGCAAAAATCGAGCCACGTCCTGTCCTCGGAGTGCTTCCAGTCATGCCCCTGGGAAGAATGGCCTCTGGCCTCGGGGAGAGAAGATGGGCTAGCTGGGGGGAAGGGGGGGCCACAGCAGGTGCAGAAAAAGGCAGGAGCCCAGGGCTCTCCCCCTCCCCCTCCACCGTGTGACTCTGGGCCAGGGACTGACCTCACCCGGTCACACACACCCTGCTGACTTCATAGTCTTGTTTCAGAGATCAAAAAAGCCACTGCCTGTAGTAAATCTCCCGGCCCTGTGCAAACATGGGGCCTTTATTATTAGGAGCTGAAATCAGCTCCTCCTGACTCAGAAGGACAACTCTTAGGTCTCTGACTCACCCATCTCAGGGGAGGAGGGGAGCCTCCTCCTAACGGCCAGGATTCCTCCTCCCCCTCGGCCGCAAGGACCATGGAGAGCGTCATCGGGAGGGCGGGGCCGGAGCGCCACAGAATGGCCACATCTGGGGACCCCCGGGTCCCAAATCATCTGGCTGTTGTTACTAGTGTTCGGCTCACTTAAGGGTCCGTAAAGAGCCAAGGGGGAGCCAGGAGACTTAGGGTCTTAGACAAGGCACTTGGTCCCTCTGTACTCATACATAAGAGTCCCATCCCTCTCCCCCATAAGGCATTTGGTCCCTCTGTACTCATACATAAGAGTCCCATCCCTCTCCCCCATAAGGCACTTGGTCCCTCTGGGCTCACACGAAGGGCCCCGACCCTCTCCCCATAAGGCACTTGGTCCCTCTGGGCTCACACATGAGCCCCGACCCTCTCCCCCATAAGGCACTTGGTCCCTCTGGGCTCACACGAAGGGCCCCGACCGTCTCCCCCATTTTATCAGTACTGTATCTGTGACAATGTGAGAATAAGGTATTCTTGGAATGGAGAGACTGACCATTAAAAAGAGGTCAGTACCTATTGTACAACTTAAATTAAAATATAATTTTTTTGGAACGAGAAGGCACTTCAGAGGTCTTCTAGATTAACCCCTTAATTTTACAGATGAGGAAACTGAGGAAGATTAAAACCGGGGACTTTCTGACACTGAGTTAGTCGATCAAACAGTAAGCATGTATTATGCCCCTAATGTATTCGACACTATGATAAGTGTTGAGACCCCAAAGAAAGCTCAGACCTGCTCTCGGGTCTTCAGTGGGATGGCCTCCATACAGAGCTGCCTCTGGGACTCCGAGAGAGGGGCCTGGACCCTGAGAGGTTAAGGAACCTGCTGAGTAAGATGGCTCAGAGCTAAGGCCTGAACCCTGGTGTTTTGGAGACTGATCGCCCTCGCACTGCCTCTTTCTCTAAGGAAAACTGTGGGAATGCACAAGTTTCCCTGGCTTTGAATGGAGCCTAGGACCAGGGTGAAGTCCCGAGCTATTTTTGTCCTCTGAGTCAGGGAGAGGGGAGGGGACGGAGCACTGGGAATGAGAATTCTCCCTTCCTTGGTGCTCAGAGACCTCCACACAGCTGCCCCTCTCTCAGTCACGGGGAGGGCTTTGGCCTACTTGGGGGCAATTGGAAGCAGCTTTGTAAGCATGGGGAGGAACAGAGACGGGAAAGCCGGCCTGCCCTCGGGAGCTGACGCCACACACAAAGGGACTCAGAGCACTTAAAGGAAAGGAATATGACCATGGGGTTGGCTCCTCGCTTGGCCCCTAGAATTCTGGGCATCGGAGCCACAGGGAGCCTCGGACACGGTTTTTAGGCCTTGTGCCCCCCTCACATACGTCCAATCAGTGACGCTGGCTTCTCGGTCTTCTCTCCGGTCCAGCCATTTTTTCTGTCCCCCAAACCTAGAATGTTCTCCCTCCTCCACTCCCACCCGACCTCCTCTGAGTTCCACTACAATTTCCCTTCTCCGGGGCATCCCAACCCCTCTTATTTCCAGCCTCATCCCTTTTCATTATTTACATTTAGCAGCTTTGGGAATGTAAGTGGTTTTAGAGAAGAGACTGGACTGCCTTTGCTTAGCACACAGTAGGCACTTAACACATGTTTATTGACCACAGGGGCCCTTCTCGTTATCCGCTCCCCATCTGTAGGACCCTGGGCCGCTTCTAACTGGCCGGGTTGTTATGACTCAGTGCAGAAAGGTTTGGAGCTCTGGGTTGACAAATCATTCCCTCCCCCCACCCGACCACCTCCAAAGTAGGGGGAGGGGGGAGCCAAGGGACCCCCCGGAGTTTGCTTCCTAATTACAAAGCCCAGCCCTTCAGCCCTGAGGGAGAACACATGTGGCGTGACAGAAGCGGCGCAGGGTCTCCCAGTGGAGCCCCTCTCACAAACATCGAGGGAAACTGAGGTTCACGTCCGGATGACAGTCACACAGTCGGCAGCTGGAATTTCCCTGAGGCTGCCTCCTCCATCGGTGCTCTGGGGAAGGAGGCAGAGCCTTTACACAGAAACCACAGCAGATCCTCTTAGGGTCCTTGGGTTCATTTCTCCCTTCTGTCCCCCGTCCTTCCGATGGCCAACGTCCTCCTGCTCTCCCCAAATCTCTGACGACTGGTTCCCAGGGGACGGCAAAGCCAGGAGGCGGCAAACCGAGGTCTCCTCCCGATCCGGCCGGTCACTGGCTTCGGGATTCCAGGCAAGTCCCTTTTCACCCCTGAACTTCCTTTTCCTTCAACATAAAATAAAGAGGCCGAAGTCCCCGGTCTCAGATCCCTTCCCCAATAATGGGCATTCCCCAATAATGACTGGCATTCATCCTGGGCCTCTCGAAGCTCTTCTTCACACAAGTCATCTCTTTGGCGACCCTGAGGCTGACTCAAGCCCATTACGAAGTATGTCATCCAGGATCAGCCCCATTTTTTCAGCGAGAAGAGTGAGCTACTCTGGCTGGTGTAGCCGGCACGTACCAGCTTCCTGGCTCCATCACACCCCGTTGGAAGGTCCCACGTCACTCTCCCCAGGGGGCTTTGTATTTTGGAAAAGCTGTTGAGGGAGGGCAATGTCGAGCTCTGAGGGATGAAGTAAACCTCGGACAGCAGTGAAAGCCCTGGATTTGGAGACGGAGGATGTGGGTTCAAATCTCTTCCTCCAGAAATTAGGAGGTTGGCCCTCTATGGTCTGTTAGATCCCTTCCTGTTCTAAATCCGGGATTGGCATAAGGGACTTGGACCCTGATCTCTGGGGTCTAAACACGGCTGCTTCCTCCCCAAATGGGAAACCCTGGTTTGCTGAGAAGGCAGGGAGTCCCAAATCCCCAGACCTCCCTGGGTAAAAAGAGCTTGGGGCATGGTGCAGGGGACGGGGACTGGCACAGCAATGAATGAGGGGCAGGGAGGAGGCGATGGGGGCTGGGGAAGAAGGCCAGATGCCAGCCCAGACAATCAGGCCCCAGCTGGGGAGTTCATTGGTTTCCATGGTTACAGGCCAGGCCACCCTGAGAAGAGGGAGAGCATCCTTCTGGCAACATAAGAGAATCACAGAAAGCTTTTCTTTATTAGGACCATTTTCCTTCAGCTCAAAGCTCCTTCCATGGACCCGGGCACTCCAGAATGTCATGATCTTTCCTGATGCCGAGGGCTTCACTCCCCAGTTCTCACCCTCCTCCTGTCCCCTTTCTCATTCGGCCGCAGGGCTGCCGGAGCAGAGACCCCTGGGAAGAAGGCTCGCAATATCTAGGTACACACAGACCAAAGACCCAGTGAGGGTGCATCCCTCTGCCCAACCCCCACCTCAGAGAGGATGCTCTGTCTGCCATCCCAAGATCCCTCTCTGTGCTGTCCTCTGAGGCAACTCTCTGATGCCCCAAGAGAACCCATCACTAACCTGGGACAAGTCACTTGGACGATTTCTTTGTCTGAACAAGGGGTAATAATCAAGCCCCTCCCCTTGTACTCTTCCAGAGAATTCTGAAGTTGTGGATGGGTGGGGAGCTGCATATGGGCCTGGAGAGTAAAACACACAAACATCCAAGAGCTGCCGCTCCTTCATTTCACTCATTCATCCGTCAAGTCTATATTAATCAGCTACTGTATACAAGGCTACAGACGGGTGATTCAAAGACAAAATCAAAGAGAATCCTCTACCTCAAGAAGCTTACATTCTCGCGAGACAGGACAACATTTACACAGATAAATAAGGACGAAATAATCTGAGGATGAATGAACAATAACAATTAAGCGCATCAAGAAAAACTTCCCAAGAAGGAGAGGTGCTTAGAATTTTACTAGAAATGACCTTATGGTAGCAAGGATCCACTGAGAGAATAGGAGCCCAGGGGAAACTTGCATGGATTTCAAAGGGAATCCATCACCTTTCATAGAAAGCAGGTGGGTCGCAGAGTGGCCTTCGGGATAAGCCTGGAGTCAGGAAGATCTGACTTTGTGACTTGTGTAACTCTGGGCAAGACATTTAACTTTGCCTCAGCTTCCCTATTTATAAAAAATGATAACAATAGCATCTACCTCCCAAAGTTGTGAGAATCATGTTTGTAAGATGTCTGACACATAATAAGTGCTATCTAAATAAATGTTTGCTATTGACAGAACCCATGCCTGGGTAACTAAAAAAATAATAAATAAATAAATAAATGAATGAATAAATGTTTGCTATTATTATTCTAAAAGTAGCCTTAGAGAACAAAGCTGATCTCAGAATCAGTCAAAACTGGACCCCTGTCCTACCTCCGACATACAAGCACGGTGTATGTAAACTAAGTGCAAAATAAATACTCATCTGTCCTAGCTAATTATTCCCTCAACTCAATTCAAGTAGTATTTGTTAACGGCCTGTATAAGGCACTGTGCTCGGATTCCTACTGACTGTGATCCTGGGTAAGTGACTTAATTTCTCAGTTTCCCAAGTATATCTTTCAGACTATAAGTTGCAAGCAGTTGCTAATTTGTATAAGTAGAAACGGTTTTCTTGCCGAGAGTTTCCTTCACCAATGAAATCCCAGGCCTTTTCTGAAAAAGAGCAAAGGATAGAAAAGATAAGGTAAGAAGAGAAAGGAAAACGTAAGGGAAAAAAATTTCCCATCGCATATGATATCTAAAATGAGCCTGGAAAGAAGTTAAGGATTTTAAGAGCAGGAAACAAAAAGTGCAACTCAAGCATTCAGGGCAGCCTGCAAAAAGGCAAGGGAGTGAATGACTAGATGAATGAGCATTTATTAAGCACTTACTATGTGCCAAGCACTTAGCTAAGCAAAAATGCCAAAACAAAGGCAAATGGGAGATGCGGTGCCAAGTTTGGGGAACAGCAAATGGGCCAGTTTGGCTGGAATGTACAATGTGAAAGGGAATAATGGGTAATGTCTGGCAAAGGAGGTGAGAGCACTAAAGATTGGCAAGTAGGACGGTAGCATGTTCCGAGTTATACTTTGGGAAGGTTATTTTGATAGATCTATGGAGGGCGGAGACAACTGGTCGGATTTGAAGAATGAGCAGGAGATAAAAGTCAAACATGGCACGATCAAATACAAATTGCTAGGTTTGGCATTCAAAGCCCTTCGTAACCCAGCCCCTTCCTATCCTTCCAGCCTTCTTGCCCCTTAATCCTCTGATCCAGTGGCAATGGTTTCCAAGCTATTCCACAAACAATATCTGGGCTCCAGGCATTTTTTCTTCCTGTCTCCCATGCTTGGAAGGCTCTTTCTCATTGGTTCCCCCTACTAACCTCCCTGACATCCTTTAACTCCCAATTAAACTCCTTCCTCCACCCCTCTAAATTTCCATGCCTTCCCTCTGTTCGTTATTTCCAATTTATCCTGTACATAGATGGTGTGTTTCTATTTCTTTCCATGTTGTCTCCATGATTAAATTGTAAGTTCCTTCACATCAAGCACTATCTTTTACCATTGCCCAGCACAATGACGTGCATATAGAAAATACTTAATGTTTTAATTGATCGATCGAAACTGGAAGATTGGGAGAGTCTTGTTGTCTTAGACAGAAATAGGGAAATTGGGAGGAGAGGGACAGTTTTAGGTGGTAAATATATAAATTCTCTTTTAGACATGTTTATTTTCAAATACCTCAGTCTTTATTATGTATGAGATGCCAAGGATGAAATCACCCATACTCTAAGACAATCCTAGGAGAATGAGCAAAAACCCAAAAGGCAGAAGCAGAAATTTGGAGGAAGGGTCCTCCCCCTCCAATTCAAGTGCTCTCATTATCCTCCAACAATAAGGGTTATTGGGGAAGCTTAAGGACTCTCTTGTCACCACCTTTCCTTTCATCTCAAAGACTTGACTACAGACTTTACTACTTCCTGTTGGAATTTTGAGAGTACCAAGAAGCTAGATGCAAAATCTGCCTCTATTTAAGTGATGTTGGGTAAGTCACTTACTCGCCCAAGGCCTCAGTTTCCTCATCTGTAAAATGAAAGGATTGGTCAACATGGCTTCTGGGCTTTGTTTCAATCTTAGATTTATGATACTGTGATTCACAGATTGTCAGAATTAGGAAAGAACATGGATAGATAGTAAAAGAACATGAGAGGACTCATGGATTATAGAATGTCAGAGCTTAGAAAGCTTGAGCTCATATTTTCCAGTTTCCACCTCTCCCTCAGGTGCACTTAATGCTCTCCTCTAGAAAATAACTACATTTTGTATATAATGTTTATGTTTTATGTATTGGTCATCCTGCCATCAAGGGGAGGGGGTGGGGGGAAGGAGGGGAAAAATTGGAACAAAGGTTTGGCAATTCTCAATGCTGTAAAATTACTCATGCATATAACTTGTAAATAAAAAGCTATTAAAAAAATTTTTAAAGGGAAATACAAAACTGGGCAAAAATACAAAAAAAATTAAAAATGTTGATGTTTTTTGCTCTATTAGAATGTAAGCTCCAATAGGCCAGGGATGCCAAATTTCAGAGAGCTGTGAGGCTTTCAGAACAGCTGACAAGTGACATCCATGTGCCACTATGAATAGAATTGCCCAGCCATAATCATAATCTTTTCCCTTTTGGTGATCTATATAAACAAAACTTCTTAAACTGTGGGTCGCCACTACATACTCTAACATAATGGGTGTCATGCAATTATGATTTATTGTCAGTAAATGTTTGATTTATATATCTATTTTATATACCTATATACCCGGAGTTACCTAAAAATTTCTTGCATGAAAAGATATCACAAGTGGAGAAAGTTAAAGAAGCCCTGGTCTATTAAAAAAAAAAAAATAAAGCAACCATTTCCATTCTCCTCCTTTTTGGGGACTGGTCTAGTATTTTACTTCTCTTGTTTTTATTGCCAAAAGCAGGAAGAGATTGCTCTCCTATCCCCACTTCCCAGCCCCTTATAATAGAATCACAAGGCAACAAAGCGTGTGCTTGCCAAGGTATCACTCATAATATTGATAAGCTCATCAAATATGCCTTCATTAAAGTGTTCCTACAAATATTACACCAATTCTACCCCCTCTTGCTTGACAATGATTTGTTAATTCTCTCTCTCTGGGTCTGGTCAGTGAATATGAGTGTGCACAGAGAATGAGTCAGGTGCTTGCACATCCTGAGGGAGCAGTCTCGTTGGTCCTTCCTATCACCCCAGTTGCACTACCTGGAATGTCCTCTAGGGGGAGTCATAATCGATCATCACTATGCCTTGCGCAAATAAATGAAAAACTCTACATTAAGCATTTACTGAGTGCTAAGTGCTGGAGATACAACGAGAAAAATAAGACATTTTCAAAGAAAAGTGAATTCTTAAGGAGCTCACAACATACACAGAAGGTTTCAACTGCAAGTCAGATAAAAAAATTCCCATAGTGCCTGGGGGATTGGCCGGGGGGCAACAGCCAGTTGACTGTGAGGCATCTTTTTAAATGTGTTCTCTGATTAAATTGTATCCATTTCCCACCTCGCGCCATTTGAAAGTATTGATTTTGGTGGCAATAATTTTCCGGATCTTGTTTGACTGTGGCTACCAAGGAGACAGGGATTTTAGCTCTTGCAGAACTGGGTGCTGAGTCTCATTTCCACAAGGGCTGCTTCCCAGAAGGGAAGGCTGCAGATGCTGAGGAGTGATTTGGAGACCCAAGCTCATGTCTACCAATTGGGTTAGTATCAAGAAATTTGGGGGCCCTTTTCCCTAGTGATTCTACCAGAAATACTAGCTGATAGATCTGAGATAGGAGTCTTGGGGCTCTGCTATTTCTAAGATTCTAGACTTGGGGGCTATATCAAGATGACCGTAGCAATCAATCCATCAATGTTTATTAAGTACTATGTGCCGGGCACATGCTGAGCCCTGGGGTTACAAAAAGAAGCGAAAGGCAGTCCCTAGTCAAGGAGTTTACAGTCTAATGGCACACACCGACTCCCATCTCTGCCTCAAGGTGCCACTGCTTCAGGGTGTTCCTTGGCCACAGAAAGGGAGAGCCCAGTGGAAAGCTCCACAGGATGTGTCCACACCCAATAGCTCTACCCACTATATCAGTCAACTAGTGATGATCTCACCCGACTGAATCAGTTATGAGGATGCTGGGGAGGCCTTGTCAGCGCCATGCCAGATTCTAGCTATATGATCCATCTGACATCTCTTTTGTCCGAAAGCCTAGTAACGCTGTCAAAAAAGAAAAAAGGAAAATGAGATTAGTCTGATATGACTTGTTCTTAATGGACCCACGGTGGCTTTCAGTGACCGCTGCTTCCGTTTCTAAGACTTTACAAGCCAGTTCTTTAATGATTCATCCTAGAATTTTGCCAGGATTGACATCAAATTCACCAGCGGATAGTTTGAAGAGCTTCTTGAAGACTGGGAGCATCCCATTCTTCCGGCTTCTCATTAATCAACAAACATGTATTATCCCCCCAGGCCAGGGCTTTTCCACCTCACCATTCTGTGGGATTCTGAAGAGAACATTATACCCCCGGGGTACTCTTGATTTTATCTGGGGTCTAAACTTCAAGAATCGGGGTTCAAATCCCATTTCTGACAGTCCTTTACCTATGTGACCTTGGATAAATCTTGTTGGTTTCCTCCTCTATAACATGAAGAGGATTAGATGGTCTCGGTGGTCCCTTAGAATGCCAGTGCTATGATTCTAAATCAGCCTCTCCGGGACTCAGTTTCCGCCTCAATATAATGGGGGGAGGAGGGATTAGATGGCTTCGCAGATCCTTTTGATTCAAACTTATGACCCTGTAAACTTGTGGAGAAAAAATATAGCCCCTATTTTATGTCTGTCTTCCCTCTTTATCCCTGTTCTTCCCCTATCCCCTCCCCAAAATGCTTAGGCCAGGACCATAGCAGCTGCACCTTGCACAGGATAGAATCAGTGAAAACCCTTAATGAAAGCTTGGGCAGGCAGCCAGGCTATTGATTAGGTCTGAGTCTTAATAAGAAGCCGCATGAATGAGAGCAGAATCTTGGGAGAGAGGGAGGAGCCAAGAGAAAGCAGCTCGAATCAATGGCCCGAGCAGTGGAATGAAGCCTTGCCTGCTGCCCACCAGCGCCCACCCATTCACAGCGACCCTGGATGTATTACCTGTCTCCTTACCCCCCTCCCCTCCTCAGCTCATAGTAAGTGCTTAATAATGCTTGTTGACTGAATGACTCACACACACACACACACACACACACACACACACACACACACACACCCATTCCCAGAAGGCACAGTCATTCAACCGCTGGCTGTCTCCTGGACACTAAGCTCCTTTGAACCTTCTGCACGGGGAGCAGGCAAGGACACTGAGCTTCTGTACTCCAAACAATGGGATTGAGGGGGATAGACAGGCTCTCCCCATCAAACAGTCGTACCTTTGTGAAGGGCTGGGGTTGTGTGCCCCTTCTGGGAGGGATTAACAGGCCAGCCCCCTGCCCCACCCCAAACCAGAGCTCAGGAAGGGGGTTAAACATCACAGTTTAGGGGGAGGGGGTAGGAAAAGGCACACCTGGTCTGTAGGCTGGTGAGTTTTTTAGCATAAGGGGTATTTGTGGGAGAGAGGTAGCTTTGGGATCCTGGAATCCCAAAGCTGGAAGATCAAGAGAGAAAGTGGTCCAGTTTTCAGCCTTTAGGCTAAACCAACCTGGACAGGAGGCTATTTAATATCTACTCAGTGATCTTCTAGGACATAAGAACTACCTCAATCCTTTTCCATCAGCCTGTCAGATACATTTATATTTTGTATTTTATTTCATATATTTTCTATTTAATTTTCTACACCCGTATTGTTTTCCCCAATGGAAGGCGAGCATCTTGAGGGCCGAAAGTTCTTTCCTCTGTTTTTGTATATCCCTAGCACTTGGTGTAGTGCACTGCCTGGAACATTTCTAGATTAAACAGATGCCCTTCTTGTTGTAAGGAAGTCCAGGTAAGAAGATTCTTCTATCAATGGCGCTTGTCCCCTGTTCTGCAGTTTCCTCTGAAGCCTTTGACATTGTTGCTCGCCCCCTTCTCCTTGGAACTCTCTGATCTCTAGGTTTCCATGACATTACTTTCCCCTGGTTTTCCTCCTCCCCATCTGATTGGGCCTTCCCAGTCTCCTTTGCAGGATCTTCATCTAGATGTCCTCCAGGGATCTCTCCTCAATGGGTTTCTCCTCTTCCTCTATGCCATTTCACTTGGTGAATTATCATCTCTACAGCCATGATTCTGATTGCCTGGCTTTCTTTAAATCCTGATTAAAATCCCCCTTTTTACAGAAAACCTTAATTCTACTGCCTTCCCTCTGTTAAATATTACTATCATAGCTTGCTTTTTATATGCTTGTTTGTAATTTGTTCTCCATTAGACCATATGCTTCTTGAGGTCAGGGACTGTGTCCCCACTACTTAGTTAGCACAGTGTCTGGCACATAATAGGTGCTTAATAAATGTTTACTGACAGTCTTACAGACTTGACTAAAACAGTGAGAAATCTTCAGAGTCACACATGTATGTCTTAGAGGCCAGATTTGTTCCTCAAGGTTCCTGACTTTGGATTTAGGCTGCCTCCCAGCAGTATACCGTAGGTGCTTAATAAATGAACTGAATTAAGTTGAATTGAATTAGGGTGGTACATTAGACTCTAGGAGACTGAAGAATTAAATGTTTTATCTCAAGCCATCTATTTGGTCCTACCCATCCTTGCTTTCCTCATCTGTAATATCAGAAGAATAATAGAATGGGATGGAAAAAAATTCATTAAATGCTTACTAAAATGCTAAGGGTTTTGCTTTTTAAAAAGTTTTATTTTTCCCAGTTATACATAGAAACATTTTTTGTTATACATGTACATTCAATTTTTTTACATATTTTCTTATGAATCGTGTTAGGGGAGAAAAATCAGAAAAGAGAAAAAACAAGCAAACAGAAGAAAAAGGAGAAAACTGAACATAGCATGTGTTGATTTACATTCAGTCTCCATCGTTCTCTCTTTGTGTTTGGATGGTGTTTGTTTTCCAACCAGAGTTTATTGGGATTGTCTGAGAAACAAACCTGTCATAACCACGGAGAACCCAAACCACTGAGAACCAAATCTGCCACAGCTGATCATCAAACCATCTTGCTGTCGCTGTATCCAGTGTATTCCTGATTCTGTTTGTTTTGCTCAGCATCAGTTCGTATAAGTCTTTCCAGGTCTCTCTGAAATCTGCCTGTTCATTGTTTTATAGACTAATAATATTCCATTGCTTTCACTTACCATAACTTGTTTAGCCATTCCCCAATTGAGGAACATCTACTCATTTTCCAATTTTTTGCCACCCCAAAAAGAGCTGCTACAAACATTTTTGCACACGTGGGTCCCTTCCCCTCCTTTATGATTCCCTTAGGATACAGACCCAGTTATGGCCCTGCTGGATCAATGGGTTTGCACGGTTTTATAGCCCTTTGGGCATAGTTCCAAATTGCTCTCTAGAATGATTAGTTTATTTCACCACTCCACCAACAATGCAGTAGTGTCCCAGTTTTCCCATAATCCCTTCCAACATTTGTCAATATCTTTTCCTTTCAATCAATCTGAGAGATATAAGGTGAAACCTCAGAGTTGTCTTCATTTGCATTTCTCTAATCAATAGTGATTTAGACATTTTTCATCACTATATTTCTTCATCTGAAAATTGTCTGTTCATATCCTTTGAAGGCTTTGGTTTAAAAAAAAAATCATTATGCTACAAAAATCAAAAGAAAAAACAAGACAGTCCTGCTGCCACTCAAAGAGCTCACCTTCACATAGGGGAGAGAGTACAACATGGCAGAAAATTAATACTTGCCTGCCTCAGTGGAATTTTGACAGCTGACATTTAAAAAGGCCTTAAGACCTCATCTGATCTTCGTGAAACACAGCCAAGGAGTCTCTAAAACAGGATTTGAACTCCATACTCCCTGAATCCAAATCCATGAGGCCTTTCCTGAGAATCAGCTAGGATTAGGCAGGTGGGAGCGCTCTGAGAAAGTTAAAAGTGCTATAGAAATAGAAGTTGCCACCTTGCTCATTATTATTGCTGTGACATTGTGGAATGGGGTTAGACCACATGATCATCCACTGAATGGATGAGGCGGTCTGGTGCCGTCAGATAGAGTAATAGCACAAGACCTGGGTTCAAATCCAGACTCTGCTAGTTCCTACCTCGTGACTCTGGGCAGATCACTTTTCCTCCTTGTAAAAGGAGACAGGTTCCCTCCAACTCTATATCTCTGTGTGTTTTTGCTTCTCTGTGCCTCAGTTTCCTCATCGGGAAAATAAGGGGATCGTCTTCTCCCTTACAATCCCTTGGATCCTGGGATCCACGTGTAGGGGACTAAGGAGTTGGTTCTTCCTTCCCTCAAAAAATGTTCATTCTGTTCAGGTTTCTGGGTTGCAGTCAGGAAAGAAAAGATGAATAATACATTGTTTCTGCTCTCCCAGAGCTGATGATCTATTAGGGGAAATGAGACAGGAAGGCCAATAATGGAAATATAAAGTAGAGTGTGACAGGAGCCAAAGGAGAGGTATAGGCGATGGACACGGAAAGTTTGATAAATAGGTAAGCTCTTCTGCTGGATGGGAAAGGAAGGGGGAGCCTGGAAGGTTCTGGAAGGAGAATTTAGGCTGAAGCTTGAAAGGTAGGTTTCTAAAGAAAGAGGAGATGGCGAGACGAAATGTTCGGAGATGGGAAAGCATAAGGCAACGCAGAAGGAACAAGGTGTAGTTCATCTGGGCTCCGGGATCCAGAATCCATGGGCGGGGAGGAAAGATGGAGAAAAACAGTTCACAGTGGGGGGAGAACGCCGTGGGCTGCAGTGGCAAGGGAAGCTTCATTCCAGTGGCCCAAGTCACCCAGCTGGGCGTTTCTCCTCTTGCCCATAACTGGCAAAGCACAGCATGCCTAGACTGCGGGGCACCTTTGCCAGTTTAGAAATAGCCCTGGCCACATTTGCTCTCCAGAACTGGGAGCAGGAAGCCCTGAGTACATAAAGGTGGTAGCCCTGACTCTGCTCGGGGAGGGGGAGGTAAGCACCCCGTCCACTCCTCTCACCACTCCCAACACTCCATTGGCAACAGAGGCACCTGGAGCGGGCCCTGCTCTCGGGCACAGTTTTAGCAACATGTCTCATCCCCACAGCCTCGGGAAACCGTGCCTTTCCAATAATATCCCCTACCACTCCCTAGATAGCTATCCTCTGTTCCAGCCCGGCTAGCCTATTCAGGGCTCCCTCTTGCTCTCCTCTTGCCACCCCCTTCTCTGTTTCTCTCTAGCCCCTCCTCCAGCCCACCACAGGGCTAGACACACAGTAGGCTTTCAACAAAGCCAAAAGGTAACTGTCATTCGATCCAATTCTCTTATTTAAAAGCAATGCTTTTCTCAAGGTGGGAGGGAAGAGGAGATGGGGGGAGAGTGAGGAGAAGGGGGAGAGAGAAAGGAAGTAAGAGGGAGAAGAAGGGAAGAAAGGAGGAAGGAAAGAAAGGAGAGAGAAAGGAAGAAAAGGACAGATGGAGGGAGGAAAGAGGGCACATGTTCCATCAGATTACAAATGAGTTACTTTTGCTGAATTTCTGAGCTCCCCAGGGCCTCAGCTTTGGGTAGTGAGAAATTTGTGAGAAAACTTTGGGAAAAGTTGCCACAAAACAAGGAAAGGCATTCTTTCTGAGTCCCCCGAAAGGGAACTTCCTCCCCCACTGACCAAATCTGTCCTTCTAGTTAGAACGGTCTCACTGCCCACCCTGGCCACAAGCCTCCTAAGCTCTCTTACTCTAGGAGTGCTCAGGGTCGAGAGTCCTGAATCCTGCCGAGCCCGAGCCTTCAGCGGGGCGCCACTGCAGCCCACCTCCTGACCCCTCCCTCCTTTTTCCGGTAGCTAATCCTGGGGACCCCGCTTTTGGTTTTGATTCCCTCCCTGATCCCGAGAAGAGGGAAGGAGACCCACAGGGGTCTGCTCAGGCGCTGCCCTGTCCTGCCCCTCACTAGGTCTCCGCCATTGGATCCGAGATTAGGGCTGGGCAGGGGAGGCAGCTCTTCTGGGAAACGTGTTGCCCGGTGCATCCTGGGTTTAGAACGTTCCTGTTCCTGGATTTCGAGCTTTAAGGGACCTGAGATCAGCAAGCCCCAAAGTCTCATTGAACAGGTCAGTTTGTTTCCCTGTTAAGATCCAGAGTGAAAGGGACTAGTTGAGTCACACAGGTTCTACCGAACGGGGCAGAATCAGGATTTGAACCCAGTTCCTCTGATACAAATCTAAATCATTTAGGACCCAGTCCTCTCAGTTGCAGCGAATATAAAGGTCAAAGATTTCCTAACCCTCACGGCTAGCTCTGGGGCTCCTTTCTCCACGTGTCCCGGATGCCGTCACCCACTCTCTCTAAACCTCAGCTCTCCCTACTGTCAAATGGGAAGGTTCTCTAGTGCCCCAGGAGGAAAAGGCTTCTTTGAGTCTGGAAGACTCGGGAGTGGAGCAGTCGGGGTGTCCCAGACTGAGACAGAGTCATCCCCCTATCCCACCCCAGTCCCCTCCCTGTCACACCCCCTACCAGAGCTAGCCTCCCCCCCCCCCCAGCAGTAGGCTCAACTCTCTTCCCGGGCAGAACCCATCCCTCTCCTCCCCCGAGCGGAGCCAGCCCCCCTCCCCACCCCCGGGCAGAGTCAGTCTCCCCCTTCACCTCAATCAGCCTCCCCCACTCCCAGCAGAGTTAGCCCAACTCTCCCCCCAGGACAGGACTCACCCCTCTCCTCCCCGAGTGGAGCCTGTCCCCCGCCCGCCCTGGGGCAATCAGTCTCCCCCTCGCGTTCCCTCCAACTCCCCTCGATAGAGCCAGACACCCCCTCCCAAGCAGAGCCAGCTCCACTCTGCCCCCCGGCAGAACCAATCCCTCTCCTCTCCCGAGCGGAGCTAGCCCCCCGCCCGCCGCGCTCGCGCCGCCTCGGGCTCAGCGGGCGTCTCGGCCCTCGCTGTCTCTGCCCACTCTAGCCACTCGGGAGCGTGCGTGAGCCGCCGCTACCGTCGCCGCCGCCGCCGCCGCCGCGGGCCCCTTTAAGGATCCCCGGGGGCTGGGGCTGCGCGGCGCGCGCCCTCCCTCTCCCCTCCCCCTCCTCCACCCCTCCTCCCTCCCTCCTTTCTCCTCCTCCCCCGCCCCCTCCTTCCCATTCCCCTCGCACCCAGCGGAGGGAGAGGGGGCGCGAGGCGGGGCTCTCGCGCGTGTGGGGCTCACGCCGGCCGGAGGAGGAGAGAGGCGCGCTCCGGGCGGGAGGGCAGCGAGGTGCTGGGGGCGCCGGGCCCCGGAGCTCTGCCCAGCCCGGCCCCGGCCGCCAGCGCGGCCGCCAGCGGCTTCCTGCAGCCGGGGAGCCCGAGCGAGCCGAGCCTGCGGAGCGAGGGCAGCCGCATCCCCCGCGCCCCCCATCATGAGCCCCGTGAGCCGCCCGTGAGCCGCCCGGCCCACGACTGCTGCAGCTGCGCGCGTGGAGGTAAGCACCCCAGTCCCCGGTGCCCGAGCTCTGGCGGCTCCCCGCAGGCTAGGGGAGGCACGAGGGCCCGGCTTGCTCTCTCCCCCATCAATGGGCGCGCTCCCCCCGCCCCCCGGGGTCCCTGGGGACCGGCTTTTGTGTTGGATTACCCCGGACCGCAGCGCAGGGTTTGTGTCCGCCTGCCACCCCCCCCCTCCGGTCCCGGGCGCCTGCCTGCCCGGTGCCCCCTTCCTCTCCGGGGGGAGGCCACGGAGAGCGGGGGGACGGAGCCAGCTTTCCCCCTCCCCACCCACAATCGCGGGGGTGCGTGACCGCTGCTGCTGGGTGTTCTGGCGTCCTTGGGAGTCTCGCTAGAGCCCCCAGTTTCTGGCTTCAGGCGGTGTGGCCACATCGGGATCTCACTTCCCCTAAAACCCAATTGATGCACGCAGGGAGCCGTGTAGCCTCTGGGCTACGGGATGAGAGTGGGGCTGGGGGGGGCGGTGAGGAGGGATCGTACGTTGGCAGCAGCGTGGTGGGAGGTCATCCGGGTCCCCCCTCCACAGCAATGTTGCCCACCCCCTTATGGCTTTAGGTTCAAGCTATTCGCCTGCCTCCCCGCCCCCACCCCTTCTCAATGGGCTAGGGTTTCCCCGGCCTGGGAAGCAGCCGAGGGGATCGAGGGGAGGGGCCGTGGAGCCGGCACCTTTGGGACAATAGGTGAGCCGAGCCCGGAGTCCTGCCTTCTGAGGCTGGGACTTTGGTGACTTTGGAGGGGAGAATTGGCTTAATCCGTCACCTCCCCGGCCATGAAGCCTCTAGCTCCCATTTGCCAGGTGAGAGGTCACTGTTTCCTCTATGTTAATCGTGTGCCCACCCCCTCTCCAGCCCTTTCTCCGAGCCCTCCCAGGGGTTTCCGAGGGGGAGGGAGGCTGGGATCCCAGCTGGATCCCTTTTCAGTTGGGTGACCTCATGATCGATATCTCTTCCCACTCCCAAGACCCTCTCTGGGTCCTCTCGTCTGAATTCACGTTCAAATTAGTTTAGATTTGCCAGATCCACCGCGTGGGGCAGGGGGAATGGGGAGGAGGGAGAACAAGGGGCTGGGTTTAGGATTGTGGCCGGCTTGGGGAGGGGGGCGGCGGGACTCCGTAAAAGACCTAGGTGTAAATAAGAGTTGGCAGCTGGCTCAAAGCTCGCCGAGAGCCAGCCCTTTTGTAAGGCGAAGGTGCCGTTGGAACTGCTCGGGAGAGAAGGACAAAGGTGGGAGGTTTTATGGGAGGCCGTAGTCCTGGGGCTTACAAGTGTGGCTTTCACCAGGGAACAGGCTCACACTTCTCAAGCGCTTCCCTGGAGATCTGAGATACTGCTCCTCCTCCTTTTGGTTGATGGGTATGGGTGCTGAAACAAGGACCTCAGCATGGGACTCTGCTGAGGCTGGGGAGCTCTTCCGTGGCTCTTTCCCATAGTCCTCTCCTGAGGGGTAGGAACAAGATCCATGAACCCTGAAATCCTTAAAAGCAAAGGCTGACTTTAGATTGCCGTTCTTCCCAATTGTAACAGTGGCCAAGCCAGGAGCGGGCCACCCTCTATTTGGACTCTGTCTGGAGCCTCAGGGAGATCCCACCATTTCCTTTTTCTCCAGCTCTGGCTGAATAGTCCCTGTGTCCCCCCATCCCCCACCATGGGTAGGGAGAATAGAGATGGTGAGTGAAACTTAAAGATATTTTGCTGTCCCCTTTCTCTCTTCTATTTTCTATCCTTTTTCCCCACTCATAGTGTTTATCCAACCTCCCAACCTCAGTCCCCCCCCACCAGACTTTTCTTTCTAGAGAGGGGAGACCTTTTATTAAATTCTCCAATCACTGAGGCTGGAAGGCCATGGAGAGGCAGAGATCTGAAAGAGTAGACACATGGCAGGTATTCAGTAATACTGGATTGTTGGAACTGGAGTCAGGGTGACAGAAGAAGGAGGAAGAAATTTATTCAATTCAGCAAGCATTTATTAAGCTCCTGCTGTGTGTCAGAGTATTCCTACTACTCTGTGCTAGGTGCTAGGGACACAGAGTCAGAGATGAAAGCCATGTTGGCAAGGAGTTTGCAGTCAGCTGCTGGGGGAGGGGGGTGGGGGGGGAGAGATGAGCAAGCAGAGAAGTAAATACAAAACATCTATAATGTCCAGAAGGCAAGATCAGGAAAGGCCTTTTGATGGAGAGCACCCCTGAGCTGGGTCTTTAAAGGGAGCAAGGGGAGAAATGAGGAGGGAGAGAGGGAGAGAGAGGAAAAGAGGGAGGAGGAAAAAGAGAGAGGGAAGGAGGGGAGAGAGAGAAAGAGAGGAAGGAAGAGAAAAAGAGGAAGAAGGAAAAAGAGAGGAGAGGAGAAAGAAAGAGGTAGGGGGAGAAAGAGAAGAGAAGAGAAAAGGAGAGGAGGAGGAAAGGAAGGAGAAGAGAGAGGGAGGGAGAAAGAGAAGGAAGGAGAGAGAAAAAGAGGGAAAAGGAAAAAGAGGAGAGGAGAAAGAAAGAGGTAAGGGGAAAAAGAGAAGAGAAAAGAGGAGGAGGAAAGGAAGGAGAAGAGAGAGGGAGGGAGAAAGAGAAGGAAGGAGAGAGACACATGCAGAGAAACAGAGGGAGGGAAGGAAGGAGGGAGAAAGCAAGGGAGGGAGAGAAAAAGAGGGAGAAGGAAAAATAGAGGAGATAAGAAAGGGGGAGAGAGAAGAGAAGATGAGGGAAAGAAGGGGAGGTGGGGGAGGTGGAGAAGGAAGGAGAAGAGAGGAGGGGGAGTGAAAAGGAGAAAGAAGGAGGGAGACAGACAGAGGAGGAGGGAGAGAGGGAGGGAAGAAGGAAGAGAGAGTGAATATATGAATGGATGAGAATATTCCAGGATATGAATGAGATGGGGGGAACTCCGGTTAGGCCAGTGGAGAACATGGGGGAGAGTTAATGTAAATGAAATCCTACGCTAATTGGCAAACAACCTTAAAGCTCAGTATAGATGCTAAAACGCAGCGAAGGGCACACAGTGAGGTATCACCAGGTATTCTGGGAAACTAAGTGAATCCAAAACTGCTGTTTTAACTTAAAAAAATCTTCCCACACCATCAGTTCCTCATCCCTGCTTTGGCAAAGTCTGGTGACCTCCAGGGGCGTCTCTGAGCCCCGGGGAGCTGGTAGAACTTTGAATTCGATCTGTCCCCCAGAGCCTCGGTTTCCCCAAGCCAGCTTTAGTGATAGAGGTGGAGGGGAAATAAGGTTTTTTCTCTGGGTCTGGTCTCTGTTGATTCAAGGCTTCCCCTGGGGATGGAAACCCTGTACACTTCACCCTGCCTTCACCTGCTCTTTTTCCTGATTTCCTTCTTCCTTTCTCCTAAAAGTATATTTCAATGAAAAGACTCTTGCTCCACTGGATTCTAGTTCAAAATGTTCCTGAAGCTCAGTGACCACGGCAGGGAGGCGCTGCCAGGAAGCCCTGTGCTAAAGGTGCCTTTCTTTTAAGAGCACCCCCCCCCTTAGGGGCAGAGCTCAGGGGCCCCAGCCTGGCTCCTTGTTCAGAGGAAGTATCTTGATTTAATTCATACCCTCATGGCTGTCTTGACCTCTGACCTCCGGCTGTCCCAGGGGAGCTCCTGCTACCTCTGAGGGGGGGCGTTCCCTCTTTATGGCTCACAAATGGACGACATCTGGATCTCGGTCACGAGGCTGGACTGAGGGCTGGGGGAGGGGGAGATGTTGGTCTGCAGTCAGGGAAGGGGGGCCACTTGGTCGGGTGGAGGGAAGGGTCCCAGCCACCCCTCTTTCTCCCTGTCCCTCCGCGATGGGTGATCCTCGGGAAGGGGAGAGGAGGAGCGCAGGAAGGAGGGGGGCTGAGGCACCAGCAGGGGAGGCACCGGGCTCAGTTTCCGTTCCGATCTTGCCCTGTGAAGAAACCCGGGCGCGGAGTCCTTCTTGGCATGAATAGGGAAGTCAGAAAAGAAAAAAAAAAAAATCCAAGTGTCCATGCCGAGGAGAATGAAAGCCAGTCAGCTCTGGGAGGCTTGTCAGCAACAGCTCGCAGGGAAAGGGAAGGACTCTGACGCTGGAGGTGAGTGAAGGGAAACCACTTCCCCCCAGCCAGATCTTGGTTTTCTAAAGCACGTCAGCTGCCTGTTAAAGAACTAGGGCTTTGGAAACAAGGGTCAAGTGTTTATGGGACAGAAGGAGACCAGAAGAGAAATTGGTTCTTTTTTCTTTTTCTTTTCGTTTCTTTTTTTTTTTTTTTTTTTTTTTTTTTGCTAGAGAGAATACTGCTTCCTCCAGGAAGTTTTCCCTGACTGCCCTAGCTAGCCCTCAGCAAATTCACTCTCCTATGAACTTTTCTGGCATTTACTGCATTTGTAGACTACTTGTTGTCTGTGCTAGGTGTGAGGCTTCCTTCCTCAATGAGGTTTCTCTGTAATTTGCTTTCCTTTTCTTATTTCTCCCTTTTCCTCGGGGAGCCCAATGGGTGCTCATTAAATCCTGAGAGAAACCCAGCAGAGGAAAATCCTCTCAATCTTGGCCCAAGGGGAAGTCCCGGACGACAGTGGGTGTGGAGGGAGTGACCCTCGAAAAAGGTGGCCAGCTCGGTCTGGGCTCAGGGGTTGAATTTTGGCGCTTTGGGAAGAAGGCTGGGTGTGGAGAGGGGACCTGCACATCCTCCTAATCTGAGTGTGTCACCTTAGGCCATCATCAGCCTCTCAAAGATGGTACGAGATGCGCCGATTCACCCTCTTCCCACGGTCTCTTTCCATTTTAAATCTATGAGCCTATGGATGAAGCTCACTTGTTTAGGAGGGACTCTAGGCACAGAACTCCTTCTGCTGGTCTGGGCTGGACCTCTCTCCCTGAAGATGGGGTCGATGAAGGTGAAGAACCATTTCCTTCTTCTCCCTCGTTGGTTCCATCCAATCTGTAAACCCCTTCCCCTGTACCCTGGCCAGAGCATGCCCATTTAACCCTGCTTCCCCAAAAGGCAATTTCTCAGATCACTCACTGCCTTTTGTTAACCCCAGGGAAATGCAGTTAGTTCACTGTTAAAAAAAAAAAAAAACCCACTTCCTACTATGTCAGATAGCATTCTGGCTTCGAGGAAGAAGAGAAAGTGGACTAAGTGAAAAAGAGATATCCCCTACTATAAATAAATTTAATAGGGGAAATAATGGAAATAGCCCAAATAATGGTAATTCTTTGTGATGAAAGAATGGGGGTTCTGTGAAGGGTAATGTGGGGAAATCAGGCAAAGCTTTCTGGGAAAAGCAGTCATTGAGCTTGAAGGGCAAGTAGGGATTCTGCTGGGTGGAAATGAGAGAATGACCTTTCATCTGAAGGGAATTCCGTGAACTCGTGTGCGTCTGTGTGTGTATTTGGCATTGTTAGTCGAGGGGAGCTTGCACTCTGAAAGGGTTCTTCTAGAGAAACAATTACAAATAAATCCAGGAAGTGACATTCCTCCAAGATTATGGAAAGTCTTGCATGCTAGGTTAAGGAATTTGGACTTCATTCAGCATTCAGTGAGCAGCTATTGTTTTTTTAAGGGGGTTAAGTGACTTGCCCAGGGTCACACAGCTAGTAAATGCCAAGTATCTGAGGGCAGATTTGAATTCAGACCTAGACTCTGGGCTGGTGGACTATCTAGCTGTCCCATATTTTGAAGATTTTTAGAGCAGAAAAATGCTCAAAACAATTGTTTTAGGCAAATTAATCTTGTAGCAGAATGTAGAATGGATGGAAGATATCATCAGGAAAATTGCTAAAAAGTGATTGAGAGAAGAACTGATGAAATGGGGTCCCAGAAGAGCCCAGAGGAAGAGAGGCCACTGGCCTTTGGGGAAATTGAGGGTAGCCCTTTTCTTTTAGACAGAACAGGAAAGTCAGGCTAAAGATAAAGATTTTGGAGGGGCTTATGGGACAGAAGTGGGCTTCTATTCTAGGACAATGGAAAAGCTCTGGAACAGTCAGGAAGGGAATCGAGAAATGAATATAAGCATTACTGTCGGCAAGGGTCATGAAGATGGAAATTGGAAGCGGACCTGGTCAGCGGCACAGTCCCAAGACTTCCTGCGGCAACACTGGAGTTTGGAAATGGAGGAAGAATTGACCCGTCCCTTGGCCCTCTGCCTAGGAGTCGGCACTGAAGGCCATAGATTGGGCTGAGAAGTGCCCCGGTGATTGAAGTGCTGATTGATTAAGACCTCAGGGGGAGAAGGGAGAGAAAAGAGTTGAGATGAGACGTAGATACATTGGGTGACAGCCGTTGATGTGACTTACCCCGCAGATATTGTCCAGCCCCGTCTCAGCCCCATCTTGTTCCATCTGTCATCTCCCTTGGCTGACCCAGAAGAAAGTGACTGTTAGGACTAGTTGAAAGCATTGCAGGTGGATGAGTGCACAGGGATGGACTCAGGTCTCTCTCTTCCTCCCTTCCTCCTCATAACCCTGAAGAAGACTGGGTATATACTGGAGTCATCTGGAGAGGGATCCAGAACCCCCATCAAGAGTAGTTCCCATCCTTGGCCATAAGAGCCCTTCCTATCTTACCTCTTTTCCCTTCCCCTTTCCTGTCCAGCAGCTGCCTGGGAACTGTCCATCAGAATCTTGGTGCTGAAGGAATGGACCTTCATGGCCAGAGCCCAGAGCCCATTCCTCCTCAGTCTCCACTCCAAGCTAGTGCCTCTCAGCCCCACCCAGACGCAAGCCTCCATAAACACTGGCAGGGGGCATGGTGCCCCTAGAGATGCCATGCTCATTTGAAATCATATTCGAGTTGTCTTCTCTTTTCTTGCCCTCCCAACTCTGGCTATTCTTCAGGTGAGAGCTCAGGTCCCACCTCTTCCCTGAAGCCTCCTCCTGGAAGTTTAGCCCCTTCACTTCCTCCTTGGAAGTTCTAGAGCAGCTTGCCAGTTCCACAAACTCAGTCATGGAACTCCCGTTTGTGGTGGTGTCCTGTAACCTGCTATGGATTTTTCTTTTTTGTTTGAATGGTCTTTCCACTATCTGAGCACTGCCCTCCCAGAAGTGAGCTTCCTGTGGGCAGGCTCTCTTCTCTCTCTGTCTCCTTGACAGGGTGTTCTAGGGCAGAGCTGGCAATCAGCTGATCTGGTCCTCAGCCCATGCTTGAGGGATGAAATGCCAGCGTGGCAGGGCGGGCCAAGATAGAAGGAGGGATAAGACTGAGGTGACTGTCTTCCCTTTTTTGCAGGGGAGGGGATTGTGGGTATGGAATACTGCATATGTAATGTCACATTTGGATTTTGGGGGAGGACATATTGTTTAGCTTTGATGAATGACTTTCTTCTCTTTTCTTCTTTGTTATGAAGGGAATAATATAAAGGTTCTCTGGGAGGGGAAACTGGGAAATGTTAGGATATAAAATAAGGACAAATCAAAAAAAAAAAAAATAGAAGTACTTACTCATCCCTCTGCCTAGAACAATAAAACCATTGTTCTAGGTTGTTCTAGGGCCTCCACTCCCCCTTTCTTGGACATTTTCTTTCCCCATTCAGGTTCACCCAACTTCCAGGTACCTTTCTGCTCCCCTACTACTTCTTAGAAGTAAAATCTCAGTCTCCAGCATCAATGGGTGATACTTTCCTTCAGGAAAGACCCTAGGTTGATAACTGGAAGGAACCTTAGAGATCATGGCATCCAGACCTTTCATTTATAGGTGAAGGCTCAGGAAAGTGAACTCTTGGAGAGTCACCGAGTTAGTAAGCATCAGACTCGGGTTTTCTTCCTGGCTCCCAAATCCATTAAATTTTAAACCAGAAGATCTGGATCCGAATCCAGCTCTGACGATTATGAGGAGTGTGTGATCTTGGGCAAATTATTTAACGTTTCTGAGCCTCAGTTTCCTCATCTGTAAGATGACAGGTTGAGACCGGCTGACTCCCAAGATCCCTTTCCTGATTCTATATCTAAGATCCTGGGGTTGTTTCCATTCATAAAGTAGAGTTTAAGGAATACTATTCAAATCAGAGAAATGTTTTAAGAATCCAGCGAGAGACCGGGTCAGTTTGAGCCTCCAGAGGGGCTAGGGAGGGAGAAGGGCTTCCCAGAAAGCCCTCGTAACTCAGGGGATCGATTGCCTCCTCTCCCCACTGATCTAGCTGACTATACCAACAGGCTGACCATGGAGTTCCCCTTAAAGGGTCTAAAACCATGAGTAGTATTGATTTTTATCATTTAAAAACCATTTTTATTTTTCATTGTCCCCCTCCCAGTACCATTTCTCTGAGTAAGGGGATGGAAGCGATGAAAGGGAGAGACTTTTCCATTGAGCAGCAAGATGCCCAAGTTGGTTTTTGGGGCCCAGCGGACTTCGACACATTCAAGGATTCCGCAAACCTTGCAGATCTGAGAGAAACAAGGGCAGACTTCAGTGGCAGTGGATTTTCCATGTCTTTGCCCTGCCCTCCCACCCTCGTGTAATACTTGAGCATTGAGCCGATCTCCGAGCTGAGCTTAGCCAGGCTCAGTGGGGCCTGGGGGTTCGGAGGGGCTTCTAGGGGAGATCAATGGCATTAAAGGCCCCTAGCTGGTTGGCCCCCTTCTGGCCCAGGCCACTAAGCATGGCCACCAGCCTTTTTTCCTCATCTCGCCACCAAACCACAGGACTTCCTGTGCTGTGGGCAAGGCAGGTATATGAGGGGCCCCCAGTGGCTTAGGGGACGCTTCTGAGGGAATGATTTATTGTGTCTCCCACAGCTTGGTGGCCCAGTCAAGTCAGATTGAACACAAACGCAAAGGGCTCGAAGCTGGGAGACCCGGGTTTGAGTTTCAATTTGGCCGCTATTGCCCGGCAGGATGTCAGCTACTTGCTTCCTTGTCTGGGTTTTAGACTTTTCACCCGTGGTGCAGTGGATGAAGACATTGGGTTTGGAAGTCAAGGACTTCGGTCCAAAGCCTATCTCTGCCTGTGTGACTGTAGGCAAGTAATGTCATCTGAGCCTCAGTTTCCCCACCTGTCAAAAAAAGGCGAGTGAACCACGTGGTCACCTCTGTGTTGAGGGAGTGAGTTGGACTAGATCAGTCTTACCTTTTATAGCTTATAGCCCTTCAACACTGTCAGCTACAGCCCACATCGTGCTTTTAAATATGGGAAATAACATGCTCAGAGTTGCGACGGAAATGATCACCCCGCAGATCAGAAAATGTACGTGTTTTAAAGTTCACAGGCTCCAGGTCAAAGAGCCCTTGACTAGGTAGTCTCTAAGGTGTCTTTTGATCTTGGTACCCTGGAATTCTGCCTGCTTCTGCTCCCCGGATGAGCATTTCCAGCCAGCCTAGAGGATGCCCTCAGGGAGCTGTCTCATCAGAGAGGTCATCCAATCAGAGACTGAGAACTGGAAGAGATTTCAGAGGCCATCCAGTCCAACTTTCTCATTTCTTACAGATAAGGAAACTGAGGCCCCCCAAGGGGGGATTTGAACCCAGGGCCAGGCAGAGCCAAAGCTGTTTCTGCTCTCTCAGCTGCCTCACAAAAGATTTTTGCCAAGCGAATCAGCGTGAGGACCCAGAGGGACTTGGGGGTCAGAGCATGACAGGCACCACGTGATCGGGACGGACAGAGGCAGCAGACTAGCCTTTCCCCCAACAAATACTTAAGGAACAGCTTCCATGTGTCTTGTGCCAGTCTGTGCCTTGGGAAGGAGGAGAGAACTCTGTGGAACGCCCGGGGCCCTCCAGGAGCTCCCAAGCTGGAGACCCGGCATTCTGGCATGAAGTGAGAAGGATACTAATGTCCAGATGGGGAACACCAGAGCTAGAAGGCTCCCAGAGGGAGGTGGTCCTTGTGCTCCGGAGACACCCCGGAGGGCTTCTCAGAGGAGGTGCGACATTGCTCTGGGCTTTGATGGGCTGCCAGCACTGGAGGATGTAGAGAAATCCTCCTTTGAAATGATTGAGTTCACATCTGCCCTCAACACTTATTAGCAGGGTGATTTTGGGCAAGTCTCTTAACCATTGACCTCAGTTTCTTTATCTGTAAAATGAGCTGGAAAAAGAAATGGCCAACGGCTCCAGTATCTGCCCAGAAAACTCCAAACTGGGTCGCGACTGGACAACAATAACTATTGAGTCCCTACAGGGTGCTGGCAGCGGCCAGTCCGGAGGGATTTTGCCTCAAGACTCAGCTCGAGCCCCACCTTGTCCTAAGGCTTTTCTCGGACGTCCAGGTGCTAGTCCCTTCCCCTCAGATTGCCCTCCATCCACTCTGCTCACCTCCCACGTCCAGCCAGTTGTTGATGCACCATCTCCCCCGTTCCGATGTAAGCACTTTGGTGGCCGAGATTGGGTTTGCCTTTCCCCCTATCGCCAGCTAGTGCCGTCCCTGGAATATTATAGAGGGTTAATAAATGACTGACCTAAGGTGGCTCTGATTCAGGGAGCTCTATTCTACTGGGACAGAAACTGGGACCGAATTAGGGGTTTCATTAGAAGAAGGAACTCCCGGGTGAGGAAATTCCCTTCCCCAAGGCAGATCAGCTCCTTCTCCATCAAAAGTTCCCTATTTTACCTACTGAACAGGGTGGGTGAAAGGTTTATTTCTAGGACAGTGAACTCCTTGAGGGCAGCTCTTTCCCTCCTACTTCCTATGGCGAGCACTGGAGCATTTCTTTTAAATTGTGGGAGCCACTAAACCTGGTACGACTTCAGGGAGAGGGGGAGGGGACGGCCTCCATGAATGGGGACAGGTGCTGGTAGGGATCTCGGGCCGGGGCATGGATTTAACCTGAAGGAATCAAAAGACTGAGGGGAGAGATTAAGCTGCCAGTGTGGACTCGTCTCTCAGGGACCCGATTAAAGTGAGAAAGGGTTGTGACTGAGAGCAGGAGGTTAGTCTCTCAGGTCTGGCCGAAACTTTTGTTTGGGGAAGACGTAACGGAGAGAAAAGGGAATTAGGGAAATTTATGCAGGCTTTGCTGCCTGGTCCATAGCATCAAATTCACACATACACGCGTGTGTGTGTGTGTGTGTGTGTGTGTGTGTGTGTGTGTGTGTGTGTGTGTACACATACATGCACAAATGGCAGTCAGGGTTAAGAGGCTTGCACAGGGTCACACAGCTAGTGTTAAGTGTCTGAGGCCAGATTTGAAGTCCTGTACTCTATTCACCGCACCACCTAGTTTGATGAGACATAATCAATTAACAAGCATTTATTAAGCACCTCCTGTATACCAAAAACTATATTGAGTAGATGAATGAACAATGAAAAATGAATGGAAAAAAAACACTTGCTCCCATAGCATTATATTTTAAAGTTTGATGAGCCACAATTAATTAACAAGCATTTATTAAGCACCTACTATATGCCAAGCATTATACTAAGTGAGTTGATGGATGAAGAATGAATAAAAAACACTTAAGAATTTACTGTGTGTGAAGCACAAAATAAAAATACAAAATGGAGCAGCCTCTTCCCTTGGAGAGCTTGTATTTTAATAGACAGAGACAATATAGAGCAGGAAATGGTGGCCAGGGGGGAACCTTTTGGACTGGGAAGTTACAGGGAAGGGGACTGGAGCCAGGCTGAGGAGAAGGTCCCTCTCTTTCCAGGACCGGTGGTGGCGTGGATCGATTGGGGGTCCAGAGCTAGGCTGGGGAGACCCAGAGGCCGTGCAGTTTCAGAGATGGCCGGAGTATAAAATGGCCACGGCCGGCCTCATGCTAGTGTACTGAGACAGGGGCTGGGTCCAAAGCACAGAACAAAGTTTCCCTCCAGGAGCCTGAAAGCTCGGGCCCAGAGAAGGGCCCACTCCACACAGAGAGTAGGGACAGAGGCAGGGACTTCTCTCTGAGCCTGGCCGCATCTTAGCCTGCTTTGGGCTCCTCCCCAGCCTGAAGGTCCCGAGGGCTGATGTGACCCGACCCTGAAGCCCTCGGGGATGGTTGGGGCTAACGTGCAGGAGCCACGATTGGGGGTTCCTCCGGCCCGGCCTGTCACTCCTCGGCAGCCTAGATTAGAAACGAGGGTGAGATAAGTGAGATCAGTAAAGAGCGGCCGGGTACCTTTCACCCCAGAGCGGGATGGTCGCCAAGCTCTCCCCCCTCAGGCAGACTTCCCTGACTGGACCGGCCCTTCCCTATGCTCATGTGTGTGCACGTGTGTGTCTGCGTGGGCTCCTGTGTCCCCAGGACACACGCAGGAGCGTGACACGGACCAGGCGCACCGAGGGGCAAACTGTGCCCTGACGCTTCCCTAGGAGTGTGACTCTGGGCAAGGCCCGTCTGTCTGAACCTGAGGCTCCTCGTCCGTAAATAAGGGGGGTGGATTCGGGTCCAGATCAGCGATCCCAGGGCCCAGGCTAAATGCAGACATTTGGCTTGTTTTCTCCTAAAATTTAACCTGGACTTGATCAGTCCCCTCGAGGGACAAGGTCGTTGTTGAGTCTCCTGACTTGAGATGCAGAGAAGTCAAGGTCATAGAGGCAGAGCTGGGAGGGACCTCAGACGCTAACTCCAGAGGGGGAAACCGAGGCACAGAGAAGCGGCCTTCCCAGAGCCACAGGGTGGCGAGCGGCAGATTTAAGCCTCAGGCTTCGGACCCTAAGTCAGCGTTCTCCCTCTCATCTCATGGACCTTCCGTGTCCATCAGTGGAGCCAGAAAAGGGAAGGGCCCGTTCCCTCTCCCCTCCTGATGACTTAATGTCCTGTGTGCAGCAGGCTCAGTCATGGCCAGTCCCAGCCTCCCACTTCCCCGTGTGGGGCTGTGAGTCAGAAATTATGGCGGAGCTGAAGAGACAGCAGGGGCTGCGTCTTAGTCATCCCCGTGTCTCCCGTGGACCGTTACCTGAAGTGTTCCTTAAATGTTCCGGCCTGGTTGGTTTTGGGGGGGAGGAGACTCTTGTGACTTAACTTACTGGATTCACTTCTTGATTTCTCTTCCTTCCTGAAGACAAAGAAGAATTCAGCAGTGAATCAGGAGGTCACGAACTCCTCTTGGTTTTCCTGCTGACTCGGTCCTTACCAAGCCCCTTAATCTTTCTGCGCCTCAGTTTCCCCCTCTGTAAAACACAAGGGGATCGTGAGCCAGTTAATTGCTGAGCTTCCTTCCACTTCTGGCCCTCTGAGGCTCTCTGACTTATGAATCAGCTCTTCAGCTACTCCTTAGGAGGAAAAACACCTCTTGAAAAATGAACAGTTTTTGTGAATGTTTGAGTCACATGACCCCATCCATTCACCTGTTCGGGGGGAAGGAGTGGAAGATTCTGAGACTGACAGCTCTGCTCCCCCCGTGCCCCGAGACGGCGGGGTGCTCAGACCCCGGGGGAAAAGCCTCCCTGGGCATCCGCGCCGGTGCCAGTGGGCAGCCTGCTCCATGGTTTGGCACTTCTGCCCAGCACCTGGAGAGATGCCCGGGGGGTCTCTGTCTCACAGCTCAAAGACCTCTTCCTTGGGGGCCTGGGTAACTTTTCCCTTCTTCTCTCTGCTGTCCCTTCATCCAGAGCTGGCCCTTTAAAGGAGCCTGGGCAGAGGCTCAAACCGGCATTTAGCATGTGATTGATCCCTGGGAGAGCAGCCTGCCCATTAAAAGGGAAGGCAGGAGGCAGCTTAATGAATATTTTAAGGGACAGACCTTGAGCCTGGCCCATCCGGAGGGGCTGGCCCGGAATTGCTCATTCAGCTCGGGACTGAGGCTATTTTTACCCGGGGAAGAACTCCTGGGTCTTGAGCAAGCCAGGGCTGTGGCCTCCTTGTCTCTGCGCCCCCACCCTGACGGCCCCTCTGCCCCCAGCCCCCTCGGGCATCCTGCGACTGAGGATGTTGAGGACTCTGGAGGGGGCCTCTCCTTCTCAAGGACCCCCTCCCCGCTGGGCAGAGGGTACTGTCTCCTTCACCTTCCGCCATTCTCAGGGGCTCAGCAAGCCTTTCCTAAGTGCTTCCTGGGGGCCGGGGTCTCTGCGAGGATCGGGGGGTTAAAAAGCCCCCCTTGCCCTCAGAGAGCTCCTCGTACGCCCTCCGGTCCTGGAACGGTCTCAGGTCAGAGACGGAGTGTCCCGTCTGAGGAACAATAAAGGGCCCGTTTGGCCAGAAAATATAGCGTTCGTTGCTGGGGGCGATTGATAATAAGCCTGGAGAGGCCGGCTCTAAAACTAAGTGCTCGGCCAAGGGCTCTGGGCGCTTTTCCCCATAGATGCAACAGTCTCGGTTCTTAATTAGGACAGACACCGAAGGGATCAGGCGCTCAATCCACATGTGCTGGATGAGGTCATAGGGACTGGGAGGGACGGTCAGCTGAGCTCTCGGAGCCTCAGTTTCTGCATATGTCACATTAGAAGGTGAGACCGCTGGCCTCCGGTCCCTCGCGGCTCCCGTCATCCCCCCCCATGGGCCAGCTGGTTCAGGGCGGCCCACTCCCTCTCCTCTGCGTCTCCCGGAGGGGACAGCTGCGGGGCTGGAGGTGGGGGGAGGCGGGGCAGGAATGTCACCCATGACGTCACTGGAGCCGGGCACGGAGGGTCTTCCTGGGGCCACATCCTGACGCCGGTCACTCAGCGGATCTTCACTGAGGAGCTCCTGTTTCTTCGGGGTCGGGTCAATCTTTGGAAGAGCGGAGGAGACACGAGACTGCCCGGGGCTAGCTGTCCGTCCTGCTGACGGACGGGCCCATGGCCCTGAAACCCCTGGAAAGGGGCCAATTCAGGCCTCGGGCAAGGGCCAGATCCCCGTCTCCGCTAGTGTGGCAGGGGCTCAGGGAACGCCACGGGCCCTGCGGGGATCTCCAGCGGGGAGGGAAGGCCCCTCCGAGGAGGGAGAGCTGAGGTTGGGCCCCGAAGTTAGTGGTTAGGTCAGTGGAGAAGAGGCAGGAGTCTTCTCAGGGAAGGAGGGCACAAGGGAAAGTGTGGGCACCGTGTGTGGTAGCAGGGTGCAAGGAAGTAGGCCCACGTGAATGAAGCTGAAGCTTTTAGTGGGAAGAGGGAAGAAGGAAGGAAGGAGGGGAGAAAAGGGAAGGGAGGGAGGAAGAAAGAAAGAGAAAAGGAAGGAAGGGAAAAAGAAAGGAGAAAGAGAAAGGAAGGAAGGAAAAAAGGAAGGAGAAAGAGAAAGGAAGGAAGGAAAAAAGGAAGGGAGGAAGAAGAAAAGGGGAAAGAAAGAGAGAAAGGAAGGGAGGAAGAAGGAAGGGAGAAAGGAAGGAAGGAAAGAAAAAAAATGAAAAGAAAATATACAAAAATATTTCGAGCAGCTCTTCTTGTGGTAGCCCAAAATGGGAAATCAAGGCAGTCAAATGAAGCGGAATACTAGTGTGCCATAAGGAATGAGGAGTGGACCTTGCCAGAGGAGACTGGAAGATTCCCCTGAACTGATGCAGGGTGAAGTGAGCAGAACCGGGAGGACGGTTTGGGCAGAGACAGTATCCTGAGAAGCCCCACTTTGAAAGGCTTTAGGACCGATCCATCCCCTCGCCTGCAGACAGAGAAGTGTTCTGAGGGATTGTGCGGCCAGCACGGGCAGCTCCGCTCATTTATTTCTTGGGGGGTGTGGAAAGGGGGACTTTTTATTTTTAAAAATTCACGCTTGTTCATTGAACATTTTGTAAAAGGTTTGGGTGGGAGAGGAAGGAACAGGTGCAGGAGTGAGGCCGATCACTAAGGGGCGAAGGTAGTTGGAAGGCGACTGGGTGGCGAAGTGATTGGAGCCATGGGCCTGGAACCAGAAACTTACTGGGGGTGGAGGCAGGTCACTGTACCCGTGCTCATTATGTGCATGGACGTGTGTGTGCTGTGTGAGCGTGTACATGTATGTGTGCTGTGTGTGTGCGCATGTGCTGTGTGAGCGTGTACATGCATGTGCTGTGTGAGGGTGTACATGCATGTGCTGTGTATGTGCATGCATGTGCTGTGTGAGTGTGTGCATGCATGTGCTGTGTGAGGGTGTACATGCATGTGCGGTATGAATGTGTACATGCATGTGTGGGTACTCCCTGGGCCTGGCGAGGACAGGGGGGTGTCCGTGTGTGTCAGGGAGGGTAGGTCCAATGTAGAGGGAAACAGCAAGACCCCGGCAATGGGTCCGAGCCTGCGGCCAGCGGCACGGCCCGTCTGGGCCCTTTGGGCCGCGCCCTGGAGACAACCATGTGAGGTCAGGCCCTCGCTGCCTTCCGGGCTCCCGGGGAATCCGTCGCCCAACTCTGCGCTCGGTCTCTTGGAGTTGGGTCTGCTGGGTGGGATAATGGGCACTTCCTGGTTGGCAGACTTTCCCGAGCCGGGCAGGGGCTGGGCCCGTGGCCTTTGCCAGAACCCGGGGCAGGCCGGGGGCCAGGAAAGCGAGCTCTGCCCGTGGGCCCCGTTCTCCGTGAGGACGCTTGCAGACCCTGGGGGGGGGAAGCCCCCGAGATCTCCCCGTGGGAGCCGTTGTGTGCGGGTTCAGAGCTGACAGACATCTGACGGGCAGCTGGCGCGCGCTTCTCCCATTGTTCTCCCAGCCCGGGTGGGAGTGGGTGCCGTCCCTGGGCCCCTCCCGCAGGTCCCCGCACACGCACCGGGAGCGGTTCTTTTCTGGAGAAAGGAGGGAAGGGGGATATATTTAGAAGGGAAGGTGATGTGAAAACAAAAGCTCCGGCAACAACAGCTCTGAGAGAGGATGGGAGCAGGTCGCTGGCTCTGGCTCCGGCTCCGGCCCTTCCTCCTCATCCTCTCCCCTAAACAAACCCAGATCCTGGCGGAGCAGACGCCCGGGGGTCTCGGCCCTTGTCACAGAAGGAAGGCCGCGCACGCGTGTGTGTATATGTGTGTGTGTGAGTGTGAGTGTGCATGAGTGTGTCTGCGTGAGTGTGTGTGAGTGTGAGTATGTGTGTGCATGTGTCTGTGTGTGTCTGAGTGCGTGTGTGTTTGCGTGAGTGTGAGTGTGTGTGTCTGTGTGTGTGTGCGTGTGTCTGTGTGTGTGCGTGAATGTGTGTGTGAGGGAGTGTGTGTGTGGGAGTGTGAGTGTGTGTGTATGTGTGTGTGTGAGTGTGTGTGTCTGCGTGAGTGTGTGTGTGAGCGAGTGTTCCCGGGAGAACGTGTCTGTGGACACGGATATGCAGAGATGCTTCCTGGCCCAGGGAGACAGCCACGAGCTCCCCGCCCCTCCTCCCTCCCGACCCTCCCCCTCTGTCAGCTGCCATCGAGCTCCCATCCATCTTGCGCCCAGATGATTTCAGAACAAAAAGAAGAATAAACATTTCTCTTTACGAGCAGGGAGCAAGGTCGAGCGGGCTTCGGCTGCCCTGGAAGGACGGACCCGTCCCCCGGCCCTCCTTCCCCTCCCGCCTCGTTCTGGGGGTGGACGGAGAAGGGGGAGGTGCTCGGGGAGGCTGCTCGCCGGCCGCGGCCCTTCCTTCTGTCCGCCTTCTCCCGGTTCTGTGGGACGGGGCCTCGGGGGGCTCCTGGGTGGGGAGGGGGCGGGCGGCTGCGCTGCTTCCACTTCCCTTGCGAGGAACAAGAAGCGTTCCTTCCTTTGTTTCACGGCCTCCCTCGTGGGTGATGCGAGAATCGCTGCCCCCCGCGGAGGGGCTGAGTGAGAGCTGGGCAGTGTGGGCGCTCCCTCCTGCCCCCCAGCCCCTCCCACACGTCCTGGTCCCTGGCGTGGGGCCCTTCCCCTAGAGCCCACGCGGCCCCGATGTGGGAGCCAACACTCGCTGTCTGGGGCTGAAAGGGCCCGAAATCTCCCGGGGGCAACCCTGGGATTTCACAGGGAGGAAACAGATCCTGGGAGAGGCCCACAGATAGCAAGCCCAGGGAGGGCTCGGAACTCCAGGCCACTGGCTTCCCCTGCTCTCGCTCCAGAGGCAAGCGTTCTTCTGCCCACTTTATGGATGGGAACGTGAGTCTCCAAGAGCCTCCGTCTGACTTCCCCGGTCCCTCGTAATGGGGCTCCCGGCCCCTCGTGCAGTTACGCGGCCTCAGAGAGAGCCCTGACGTCGTTCTCAGACACCGGGACGAGGCCGGAGCCGGGCCCCCCGTACCCCTCTCTTCGGCCCCGTGGCATTTCCTCGCGTGGTCTCGTAGGAGTCAGAGCCGAGAGGTCGCCCGGGCCAGAGGTCACGACGCAAGGCCAAGGACACCGCCGGGGTGGCCCGAACCAAATTAAACTGTGATTGGGAAACGGTCAACAAAACGAATGAAATGTGGTAAACAAGGGATGCTAAAATGGGCTTTTCTGAGCCTCTGGCCCCATGTGGGTCCTTCCTCGGGGGCCCTCGGTAAGCATGAGTTTCCTGACCAGCTCGCCCACCCCCACTGTTAGGAAACAGGCCCAGGAGAGGAAAGTTCCCCGAGTCCCGTCTCCTTTCACTCACCGGCCAGAAGGAGGCAAATGGTGAGCCAGCCTCAGGGGACAAAGACCCTGGCGCGGCCCGGGCCCTGACCCTCCCGGGCCCTGACTGGGGGATCTAGAAGTGCCCCCCCTTGCAGACTAAGAGGGACGCGAGGTCCCCAGCTGCCCCAGGGGAGGGAGCCTCCCCCTCCAGGAAAGTCCCAGAGCAGCGAGGGCCCCGGCCCTGGGCCTCCGGAGAGAAACATTCCTCCTGCTCCCTCCTCTCTGCACATATAGTGTTTATATATCTCCACATGAGGGATAAAGGCAACTTTAAAGGTGGCTCAGTGGATACAGTCACTGGCTGCGTGACCTGGACAAGTCTCCTCATCTCAGGCTGCCTCAATTTCTTCATCTGTGAAATGGGACTCATTAGAGTTCCTGCCTCCACAGTTGTGAGGATCAGCTGAGATCATCACCAAGTGCCTTAAAGCAAACCTGAAGTGTTATATAAATACCAGGGATTTGCGCGGCCATGTGTGAGTCTGTATGGGGTGGGGGGTGGCCAAGGGAGGCCTTTTAGGACTTGGGGAAGGGCCAGACCTGGGAATGGCACTAAGCCAGAAAGAGGTACAGGCGATCGGGGGCTCAACCAGGATGGCTGTGGGTCTGAGGAGGAGGAGGAGGTCCAGGATTAGTACCAGAACCAGGACCAGAACTAGAGCTAGGACTAAGACAAGGACCAGAATTAAAATCAGAACCAGGAACAGAACCAGAGCCAGGACTAGATCTGAGACTAGAACCAGGACCAGGACCAGAACCAGAACTGGATCCAGAAGAGATCTAAGCTCCCAGGCCTGGCCTTGAATTTAGGGAAGGAGAAGAGAGGGAACAAAGGCAGACATCAGAAGGCGGGAGCCGAGCGGGAGGGCTCAGCTCGCACCCATCCAAGATGGACCTGCCGGAGCGGCCCCCGCTGCCCGGCCCGGCCCCCCTCATCTCCAGCTCGCAAAGGTGCAGCTTTCCGGTTACCAGCAGCATTTGATCAGGAGCTCTCGGAGCCGAGCAGAAAAAGCCTGCATCCCATTGTGGCTTCGCGGCCCCCCTCCCCCTCCCCCTCCTGCTGTCAGCATCATGTGTTCCAAGATGCGAATAGACTTTAAAATTAGCCTGAGTGAGACATGATGAGGAGGGTAAATCCATTGACAAAAAGAAGAGGAAAAAGCTAATATAAATGATGACATAAAATAAAGACAAAAAGAAGCTGGTCCTGAAGCATTCCAGGGGAGGGGGTTAGTTAGGCTGGGGGGGCGGCGAGGGGAGCCAGCCCCCGGGTGGCACGTTCACTCCCAGCGGGGGGCGGCTCCTCGGGCCACCCTTGGCGTTCCAAACGGAGGGGGGCCGCCGTTATCCGGAAGAGGAGGCTCTGTGGGTAAATACGGTGTTTCCATAGAGATTCGTTGATGCTGTGCCCGGCTCTGTTTTCTCTGCTCAGAGGCTTCCCTAGTGGGTGGGTGGGGGAAGGATGGATTCTCTGCCCTGAGAGGGTGTGGGAGACAAGCTGAGATGCCGTCCTCCCCCAGGAGCAGGGAAGGAGACGCCAGGGCTCCGAGGCACTTCCCGAGGAGGGCCAGAAGAGCTGATTTACAGACAGGAGGACCGTGCTTCCAATCTCAACTTTGAGGTTTACCGCCTGAGTGATCCTGGGCCAGCCATTTCACTTCCCTGGGTCTCAGTGTCCTCGTCTGTAAAAATGAAGAGGTTAGACTAGGCGACCTCTGAAGTCCCATCAACTCTAGATCTATGGGGTCTTAGGGCACCTGGGGGAGGGAGCAATGGAGGGGGGAAGATTAGAGGCATTGACCTTGAGGAAGGAGAGTCTTAGGATCAAAGGTCAGGCTGATAGAGGGTCTGGCCCTCTCCATAGGCTGCCTATTTCAACATCCATCAATGAGGCCTGACAGAGTATATGAGAGAGAGAAGGAGGAGGAGGAGGAAGAGGAGGAGGAGGAGAGAGAGAGAGAGAGAGAGAGAGAGAGAGAGAGAGAGAGAGAGAGAGAGAGAGAGAGAGAGAAAGGGAGACAGAGAGACAGAGAGAAAGAAAGAGACAGAGAGAGAGAGGAAAAAAAAGAGAGAGAGAAACAGAAAGAGAGAGATAGGAAGAGGGGGAGAGAGAGAGAGAGACAGAAAGAGAAAGGGAGAGATACAGAGAGAGAGTGAGAGAGTGAGAGAGAGACACAGAGAGAGAGGGGGGGGGGGTGTTGCCTATTAGCCTGAGCTCTTTGTGAGCAGGAACTGCTTCTTTCTGGGTCTGCCTCTGTGTCCCAGCACTCAGCACAGTGCCTGCATATAGAGGTTTAATAAACGTGGCCAGGCTGACTGCTCATCAGCACCAGGCATCTGGTTCTCCCCATCCCGTTCCACGCGTGTTTGGGCCTTGGTTCCGCTGGTTCCCCAGCCCGGGCCGGCCATAGCCGACTGTCCCTCTTGGAGCCCGGTTTCCTCCTGATGGGCGACGTGAGGGAACGGGGGAAGCGAGCTCCGGTTCTGGCCTCCTGGGTGACCTACACTCACGTAACCTCCGTGGCAGGCGTGGTATGTGAGCCTTTGGAAGGGGAAGCGGCGATCGCCGAGAGCCAGCATGTCTTCATCAGGAGAGGCTCCTGCCAGACTCCCTCACTCCCTGGTTCTGACTGGGTAACTGGGAGAGGGACGGAGAGCCAGATGCAGCCGGGAAGAGCTGGATTCGAGTCTTACCTGGTGTACGGTGGCTGAGTGACCCTGAACAAGTGGATCAGTGCTCTGAGTCACAGAGGGGGCACCAGGCGTTACTGGTCCAGGGCGGGGGATCCCTTCCCTTCCCTGGGCGCCCCCGACCGATGGTATCGCTTCTTCGAACGTTACCTCTTTTATCCGAGATTAGCAAGTCGGGGGATGCTGGGGATTTGGGTCGCCTGGATTTTAGCAACATTGGAGAGATCCCGTCACGGTCTCGGGTGGGCCACGTGGCTGGACAGGCCGGAGGAGGGCGCGGTGGCGGAGGGATTGGCTGATCCAGGGCGAGCGGCCATTTGGACGTTCGGGGTCCCCTCAGAGGGAAGGTTCTCCTGTGTTACAGACCCGCCTGGCATGAGAATGATGTTCAGCTAGAGATCAGTGAAAATAAGATGATAGACACACACACACACACACACACACACACACACACACACACACACACACGTATAGTTTCCCCCATCCGAGTTCCTCCAAATTTATCCTCAGGCCCTGACTGAGAGGGGGTCTCTAGGGGAGCCCGGGGGGCCCTTATTGGTCATGGACCAGTCAGCATTCTTCATTAGTCCCCTAAAGTCAGATGGGGAACGAGCCTAAGTGAGCTTCCCCAGGGTCGGGCGCGGGCTCACTCGGCACTTTATTTCGGGAAGGGTGTCACGGGGTGTCAGAACTCGCACCCTTCTTTCATGTTGCTAAGCCAGAATGGTCCCAAAGTGAGCTCCACCATCCCTTCCACTCAACAAAAAGAAAACAAGGGCAGAGGAGGACTGGTGAGTGCTCCCGCTCCCCATCGATGGCCCCTGTGAAATCAACTCAGTTTCTAAGGACCTACTATGTGAGCGAGCATATGTTGGACACTGAGTAAATGCATGCGTGAATAATCATTTTAGCCCTAAAGGTTTGCAAGGTGCTTTCATTTGGTCTTTGCCACGGGGGAAGGAGGTGTTTTTATCTCCATTTTACAGATGAGCAAACTGAGTCTGATAAATCTCAGTGATACTCACCTAGCAAGTTTCTGAGATGACATCGTCATCATCTTCATTAGCCTAGCTGATATTTATATAGGACCTACTATGCGCCAGGCACCGCGCTAGGTGCCTTACAATTATTATCTCATTTGATTCTTACAACAGCCTGAGAGGGAAGGGCTAGGATTAGCCTAATTTTTTGCAGAAGAGAAAACTGAGGCAGAGATTAACTGATTTGAAACCAGATCTGCTTGGTTGGCCGGGAAAGGGGAGAGATTTGGGACGAGGGATCCACTAAGCGGCAACGGTGAGAGGTGAGAGGGGAAGAGCAGAGTGGCTCCGGCGGGAGTGGAAAGGAGAGGTCGGAGCCCGTGTGGAGGAGGGGACCGAGTCTGGGAAGACGGGAGTGCAATGGCCAGAGACAGGGAAGTTCAAAGAAGGGGCGAGTGGGGAGAAGAGAGGGAGCTCTCGGCGGGACCTGTTGGGTCCGAGATTCCCACAACTGGCTGCGACATCGAGTAGCTCAGGAGAGAGCGGCCCGGCCGGGGAGCCAGCTGCAGAGAGAGCCATCGATCTTCGGAAAGTGATGAGGTCGTCGGGAGCCAGGGAACGCGGAGGGAAGGACGGGGGACGGAGCCATTAGCGGCCCCCACGCTGACGGATGATCCGGCAAAGTAGATGGGGGTGGGAGGATGGCCAGATAAATGCCAGCCAAAGCCGCCCCTCAGGAAGCCAGGCCAGCAAAGCGAGTGCATTAGGGGAGACGGGGATGACGACGGATCCGTATGCGCACAGTAGGTCCCCAGGAGATCCTCGCCAAGTATTTCATGGGCAGGGGATGGCGCGGCGCTGGCCGGGCTGGTAGCTGCTGGCCCTCTGCCCTTGTCTTTGCTGACCGGAGTGGAAGGGATGGGGGATCTCCCCTTTGGGCTCATTTCTGCTTAGCAACGTTGGGCCTTGGGGCGAGGGCTCTGACACCCTCCCTCGTCACAAAGCTTTCTGCTTGAGGGATGGGCTCCGGGAGGCCCGCCCTCCCTCCGGGGAACTGTAGGGTCTTTTCTCTAGAGGCGGCCGTAGCCCAGACGCAGGTCCGTTCCCCCACGGGGCTGGGCCCGGCCCCTTCAGTGACGGCTTCTCCCCATAGTCCCCCCAACAGCCGCCCACTTATCAAACCCTTTTCTACCGTATTTTGGCTTGAGTCCCCCCACCGCCCCATTCAGAAGCTTGGGGTGCCTTTAATTGGTTCAGCAGAGCTGCTTTCTGAGGAGGTGGGCACTCCTGCCTCAGTTTCCTCCCCTGTAAAACGTGGGGCTCGGGTGGTCCCTCCCAGCTCTCAGCCTGCGGTTCTGTCAGCATTTGAAGCTCCCGACCCAGGGCCTGCACCCACTCCCGTGACCCTCCCAAGCCCCGGCCCCCCTGCTCTGGCCGCCTGGACCATCCACCCCGCACTTAGTACTTTGGGCCCGACCTCCCGCCTTTCTCCCCGGGAGTGGATTCAGAGGAAACCTCAAGAGGATGGATGCGGCCGCTCCATTAAGAGCCGAGGCTGCCCCTGGGGTGTTTCTGGGCACAGGCCGAGAGGCTTCCTCCGGCAGGAGGGTTTTCCCGAAGTGGGGGTGGGGGCGGGCAGGGATGATGGAGGCCTGGCTAATTTCTGCTGACTTCCTCTCAGCTCAGGGCCTTTTGTTGGTGGAAACAATTGCCTTGGCCAGAAGTCAATATCTGTGTTCTCTCTCCCTGTCAAATGCTGAATTCTGAATTCCCACCCCCACCCCCCACCCTTCGGGAGGCACAGGGACCCCGGCAGCCGGAGGGGGCCTCTGGGGGCAGTCTGGGGGGATGTGTCCTGAGGGGGCGAGTGATGCTGGAGAAGAGAAGGGAGCCCGGGGAAGGATGGGAGGAGCAAGAGGGCCAGGCCCTCGCCCACCCAGCTTTCCCCGGGCCCTCGCCCGCCCAGCTTCCCCCGGGCCCTCGCCCGCCCAGCTTTCCCCGGGCCCTCGCCCGCCCAGCTTCCCCCGGGCCTGCTCTCCTCCGGCCGCTCCTCCAGGGGCAGAGCCGATGGTGTGAGCAGCCTGCAGACCCATTCTCCGGGGAAGACCCCCTCAGGGGGACGTGGTGCCCGCCAGCTGCCCACATCCCTTCTTGTTTTCCTCCTCGTCCTCCCGTTCCCTCTGCCCCAGCACGGGGGTGGGGCGGCTCTGGCCACCTGTCCCCCGGGGCTCTGGTTTCTGCTGGCTCCAGGCTCCTTGGCCGGGGTGGCCTGCAGCTGCCCTCGGCCCCCCCGCCCCCGCCCCCCGTGGGGGGGTTACAGTGGCGCCAGGTCAGGCTGGGGGCTGTGCCCTGGCCCCCGGACAAGCAGCCACCTGCTCCCTACGGGTCCTTCTTTGGAAGTGCAGCCAACACGTTCTTAACCGGATCTGCCGCACTTGGGCTGGAGGAGCTGGGCCCGAGGAGCCCGGCCTGGGCAGGAGCCTCCGGGGTTCTATTCCTAGCTCGGATGCTGGAGCCCCGGGGGGGGGGTGACCTTGGGGACGCTCCGGCTCGGGCCGCTTTCTCTCCTTGGGGGGGGCAGTCATGGCATCCGGTGGGTCACGGTCCAGAGTCAGCGCCTTCATCTTCCCAGGGAAACACGGGTCCAAGGCCCTCGGAAATCTGGCCCGACCCACTCTCCTTACTTCCCATCACCCAACTCGGTCTCACGGATCGGGGGCTCCCACTGCCTTCCATGGCCGTCCTCAGGCCCGGATGATGGGCCCAGAGCCGCCCCGGGTGCCCAGGTGCCCACCTGCCGCTGGTTGGGCCGGGAAGAAGAGGCTTCAGGTTGTCATCAGGACGGGCCCTGCAATGAAAGGAGGGATTGTCCCCCTGCGTGGGGCACTTAGTCCCCCTGTCCATCAGGGGGCGCTGTCCGCAGGCAGCCCCCAAGGCACGCCTGACTGCTGGCCCATCACTGGTGGGAGCCGGGCCTGGAGCTATCTGCAAGGGTCCCTCCCGGGCAGCGGCTGCTCGTGGCACCTGGGGGCGGCCGCGTCTCCCGCAGGAGCTGGTGTCCGGCTCTGCTGATTTAAACTCAATCAATAGCAATTGATTATTAAAAACATATTTTTTTAGAGCCTCAGGAGCAGCAGGTCCGTCCGAGGGCAGCTCGGCCGCCACAAAACTGGCTCTTCACACGCTGCTTTTAATTAACTCGTTGGCTGGAGCTCCCTGGGAGAACACGATGTCCTCTGGCCCTGGCGGGGCTTGACAGGAAGAGCACGGGGCCAAAGCAGGGAGGGAGCTTGGGGATTTCCTCCTCGAGGACTTTGTCCGGGCCCTCGGGGGTGAGGAGGGGGCGCACTCAGAGGTCACGCGGAAGGGAGTAAACATGTAGCAACACCTACTGTGTGCCAGGCCCTGGCTAAGCACCTCACAGAGAGCGTCCTGTTGGGCCCGAGCCTGAGCCTGCCGTCGGGGGCAGGCGGGGGACCAAGCTCTCCCAGGACGGGCTCATTCGTTCACCTTTGCACCCTCGGGGTCTGGCACATAGTAGGCACTGATATACGTGCTTCTTGACAGACTGATCAGTCTCATCCCGTTCCTCTGCCCTAGCTCCTTTTTTCTGAGTAGCTTTGAATCACGGCCAGCTCGATAGGCATCCTTTCGGTTGTATACAACTCTTCGTGGCCCCATTTGGGGTTTTCTTGGCAAAAACACTAGTGTGGTTGGTTATTTCCTTCTCTGGTTCATTGAGGGAAACTGAGGCAAACAGGGTCACACTCAGGAAGATGAGCTTCCAAGGCCAGCGTTCTGTCCGCTAGTTCTCCTTCCAAGCCGGGAGGCCGGGGATCCAGGTTCCTACAACTCTCTCTCACCCCCTCATGCCAAAGGGTCCTCCAGGCTCTAAATCCTGTCCTAAATCCGCTCAGACAGAGACCCTGCTTCCTTCAGCTCTCAGCCAGTTACCCCGGATCCCCTCCTGGCCGCCGCCCCCACATGTGGAATCTCCCCCGCTGGGAGGTAAGCCCCTCGGTGTCGGGAGCGACTCGGTTATCCCTCACGCAGGGACAGCTTCCAAACCCCCCTCCTCAGGCAGCTTTGCTCCAGTTACAGCTTCCCTGCCCAGTGAGCGGCTTGCCCTTCCCAAGGATTCGAGGGTGGAGGGATCCACGCTGGGGGATGCTGGGGGTTGTGGAGGATGCCCCCGGCCCCGCAGGAAGCCGCTGCTCTGCTTCTTTCAGCTCAGAGCTTTTGAGGGTCGAGGCTGGCAGACGTGCGGAGGGATCCCTTCTCTGTCCGGGGCTCGGGCAGCCTGTGCCATGCAGACAGTGCGCAGGGTGGGGCAGCACCCTCTCCTTCGGGGCAGGAATCCCTCTCCTTCTCCCCAGTGCCGGGGCCCAGCACCAGCCAGTCCCCCCAGAGAACCTGGTGGCCAGGGATGACAGGCGTCTCCAAACGCCGGGTGGGTGGAGAGTCGGTGGCTGGCCGTCCCCTCCCAGGTGGCTACGGGACGGGCGCTCACTCGCCGCTCCTGGCACCTTGGGAGCCGGGCGAGCCCTGCCCTGCCCAGCTGTTCCTGGGCCTGCAGAGCTCCCCGCCCTCGCCTTCTCTGCCAGGGGAAGAGGATGAGTTTAAGGGGAGGCTTCGTGTAATGAAAAGGAAAGTCTCTGGGCACCAGTTCCCTGCTGCCTGGAGGCACTTAGCAACCTTGCCAGCTCAGCCTGAGCGGGTGCTAATAATATATTAGTGGCTGCTTAACTTATTTGTTCTCAGAGGCAGTGTCTGGGGAGGGGCTGGGGAGGGAGCGGGGGTGGGGGGGCGAGGAGCGGCTGGTCCGGTGCCCTCGGAAGTTCCGGGGCTTGGAGGAAGGGGCCGGGCCGGCCCTCACCCCGACGCCCTCAGCCTCCTCAGGGTCGAGTAGCCAGGGCGGGACTCGGGAGAAGGCGAAGAGGCAGAAATGAAGCTTCCAGAGGTGCCAGAGGATGGTCTGCGCCGGGGGGAGAAGGCGGCCGCCGAGGGGTCTGTTGTGCCGGGATCTGCCAGGGGATTCACGGGGCCGAAGGGGATTCAGACTCGGTCCCGGAGAGCAGCGGGAGCAGGGTTCGAATCCCACCTCAGCCACTTGCTTCCAGTCCGCTCCTTGATCTCTCCCGGCCTCTCCTCATCTGTAAACCGAGGGCCGGAGCAAAGGCCTCTATGTTCCCTCTCAGCTTTAAGTGTTTGAATCAGGGGACCTGAGTTTGAATCTGCCCCTTACTGCCCACGTGAGATGGGTCACTTCCTCGGGCTTCACGTGCCCAGACCTGAGGCTGCGCAAGGTCGCCCTCGGCTCCAGTCCAGTGAGCTGCTGATGCGCCAGAAAGGCAGCCATCCAGAAGCACAAGGGGCTCGAGAGGGAAGAAACGGGGTTCTGTCGGGAGGGATTGGGCGGGCCGAGGAGGCCTGGGTGGGCAAGGAGGCCTGGGAGGGCCCAGGAGGCCTGGGTGCACTGAGGAGGCCGGGGTGGGCCGAGGAGACCTGGGCATCTGGAGCGGGTATTTCCCGGTGGTCCTCAGCACAGGCTTTCCTCCTCCCTGCCCGGCCCCCCTCCTGAACCTGTAAGGGAGGTAGCCAAGGGAGTAAGCATTTAGGCAGCGCCTGCTGTGTGCCGGGCCCCCTAACTCACCTCCTTCTGCCCCTGCAGCTGTCCAGAAGTTGGAATGGGCTGTGAGCCATGAATGGTGATGCCCCTTGCCAGGACACCTCCTCCCAGGTCCCCGACTGGCGGGAGTTCTGCGAGCTGCACGCTCAGGCGGCGGCGGTGGACTTTGCCCAGAAGTTCTGCCGGTTCCTGCGGGAGAACCCTCAGTACGACACGCCGGGGGCCGAGGCCTCCTTCTCCCACCACTTTGCCGCCAACTTCCTGGACGTCTTCAGCATCGAGGTGAGCCGGGTCTTCGTCTCCGACTCGCCCACCAAGTACAACATCGTCCCCTTCGTGGGGCTCCAGCCCTGCCACATGCCCAATGCCCGCGGGCCGCTGCCCTGCCGGGAGGAGACCTCCACCGAGTCCCTGGACAGCATGGACCCCGTGGCCGGGCCGCCGCCGGCCCGCTACCTGAGCCAGGCCCAGCAGGCCCAGGCCCACAAGGTTTCTTCCTACGGCCACTCCCGGAGCTCGGAGGACGTGTCTTTGCGCGCCGCGGCCAAGCCGCGGTTCAAGAAGGGCTTCTCTCTGCGCAACATGAGCCTGTGCGTGGTGGACGGCGTGAAGGAGATGTGGCACCGGCGCGCCTCCCCCGAGCCCGAGGCGGGCCAGCCTGCCGGCCTCCGAGCGGGGGAGCCCCCGGCCGAGCCCCGGGAGAAGTGGGCCCACCGCCTGCGGCTCTCGCGGGGCCCGGCCTCCAAGGTGGAGCTGGCGGACATCCAGCGGGAGGGCACGCTGCGCTACATGGTGGCCGACGACTCCAGCTGCGTGGGTGGCTCCCAGTGGCAGAAGTGCCGCCTGATGCTCCGCAAGGCCGTGAAGGTGGAGGGCGAGCGCTTCCTCCTAGAATTCTACGTCCCGCCCAAGGTGAGGGGGAGCGGGGGGGGGGGAGAGGAGATGGGGCTGGCTGGGTTTGGGCCCTTTCAGCTCCGGAGTGCTGGTGTCCTGCCACGCAAAGGGAGGGAATGGGGTAGGGAAGCCGAGGGTCCCACTTGGGCCATGGGGCTGGTGTCCAGCCGTGTAGTGGATGAATGGGGGCTGGTGACAAGGACTGAGAGCTATACTACCTTGGCCCTCTTGGATGATTCTCCTCCCCCACTCTGGGAAGCAGAGAAATCTGTCTTAATGCTTAAAAAACAGATTGATGAAGTCCGACCATCCTGATGCCGAGTCCTTTCCAGATCTGGATCTGGGACTATTCTATGTACATGGACTGGAAAACAAGCAAAATCTTTAGAGATGAAGGGTGGGCCCAGAGAGGGATGTGACCTGCTCAGTATCACACAGGCCAGTGACCAAAGTGGGTCTTTAGCTCTGGGAGCTTCACTCCCAGTCTAGTGTCTTGGTTCTGCTCTAATCTCCTTCTGTCTTGTTGACTGAATGGCTAAATGAATGGTGGAAGGAAGGAAAGAAGGAAAGAAGAAAGGAAAGGGAGGGAAGGAAGGAAGGAAAGAAGAAAGGGAAGGAAGGAAGGGAGAGAGGGAGGGAGGGAGGAAAGAAGGAAGGAAGGAAGGAAGGAAGGGAGGGAGGAAGGAAGGAAGGAAGGAAGGAAGGAAGGAAGGAAGGAAGGAAGGAAGGAGGAAGGAAGAAAGAAAGAAAGAAAGAAAGAAGAAAGAAAGAAAGAAAAAGAAAGAAAGAAAGAAAGAAAGAAGAAGAAAGAAAGAAGAAAGAAAGAAAGAAAGAAAGAAAGGAAGGAAGGAAGGAAGGAAGGAAGGAAGAAGAAAGAAAAGGAAGGAAGGAAGAAAGGAAGGAAGGAAGGGAGGGAGGGAAGGAGAGAGGGAGGAACAAAGGAAGGATGGAAGGAAGGAAGGAAGGAAGGAAGGAAGGAAGGAAGGAAGGAAGGAAGAGAAGAAGGGAGAGAGGGAGGGAGGGAGGGACGAAAGAAGGGGTGCTAGAAAGAAGGAAGGAAAGATAGAAGGAATGGATGAATGAATGGCTGATTGGAAAAAAGAAGGAATGGTTGAATGAAGTAAGGAAGGAATGGCAGAATGACTAAATGAATGAATGGCTGATTGAATGAATGAATACATAAATGAGTGGCTGAAGGAGTGAATAAATGGTTTAGGAATGGGGATAGGAAATGGAAAAGAAAAACTTCTGCAGGGATCTCCCAGCCAGGGAATCTAAATAACGAGGCACGCTTCTAAGAAGTGGGCGTGGGACAATACTGGGGAAACTGAAGGGGCTGCACTAGTGAGGGGGAGAACTTGGCATAGGGTGGGCTCACACAAGGAAGACAGCTCTGGACTGAGACTAGAAAGAAGGGCATGATGGGAGCAGGGAGGAAGGCGTTCTGGGTGAGTAAATCCAGGAAGGATGCTTGGCGTCGATCCTATTGGAGCCACCTGTGAAGGCAGGAGGAGCCTCTTGTCACAGCAGGGAATGCTGGGTGTTGTCAAACAAGGCAGGGATCGGATTGCTCTCTATTCAGTCCTTCTCATCTTCCTAGCTTCTGTTCTCTGAAACAAGAGCGGGGTGAGAGGGAGCAGCTCTTGGAGGGCCCAGGTGGAGGGTGGGCTGAGCCCCAGCTAGCTGAGTGTGCTGGGAGAGAATGCCGTGGCACTCACGGGCGTGTGCTCAGCTCAGTAAGAAGCTGGAATCTGCAGGCCTGAGTGACCAGTGTGGCTCCAGCCCTTCTGAGCTAGATGACTCATATAAATCACTACCTTTGGGATTCTTAGTAGGCTCCTCTGTAAAATGGGGAGCATTTATACTACTCCACTATACACTGGTCTTGTGAGGAGAGCATTCATGTCTCGTCTGTCTGTCCGGACTGCGGGATCCCTGTACACAGAAGCTGCCTCCTCTTAGCTAGACTGGAATAGGATCTTATCTACGGAGGTATCTCTGCCCCAGAAATCTGTGTTCATCATTAGCATCTTTTAGAAGTAGAAGTCAGAGGATTAGAATTCATGTCTCGCTTTTGCCACTTACTTCCTGTGTGACTTCACACTTCCCTGAGCCTCAGTTTCCTCTTCTGTAAGATGAGATGGTCTAGCTCTAAATCTTTTATTTTAAGTGCTTTTAAAGGACCATATTTCTAGAGCTGAGAGTCCATCTTCTTCATACCCCCCCTTTTAAAGAGGAGGAAACTGAGGCTTGCAGAGATATAGGGTGACTCGCCTATGGTCACACAGGAAACAAAGGCGAGAGAATACGTTGGAGGGATATGACCACAAGGCTTCTGAATTGAGTCAGCCATTTTTCCAGCAGACCACACGTGCCCTTGGGATCCTGGTTGTACCAAGATTTGTTGGCATCAATTCACCAGTCACATTTCATAACCAGTCATATTCTTCTCCTAGCTCTGCCGCGTATTCCCTGGGCGACCTTAGGCAGTCACTTAACCCAGGAGTGGAAGTGTCTTGGTTTCTTCATCTGTAAAATGAGGGGGAAGAGGTGATGTCTAAGGTTGTTTCCTCTGAACATTTACAATCCAAAGAAAATCTATTCATTTAATGTAAAAAGCATCTCTTTAACAGTCTACTCTGGTCCAGGAGCCAAGGACAAAGACAAACATGAATCAGGTCCTGCCCCCGGAAGGAGCTTCCATTCTCCTAAATCAACATTTTCACTTCCCCATTCCAATGAGAGCTTTTATCCGAAGCTGGCTCTGTCTTCCTAGGAGGCTGCATCCTTTCATCCATGGTATGGGCACTTCCACACTTACTCCAGGGAAGACATAGCATGATTCTCCAGAACAATCTACAATTCCCTTTTCTTGTTTGTTTTTTTTAAATCCCAGTTTCTTTTTCTTTCTACCACTCCAGTATCCAAGGATGACTTCCAGTGATTTTTTTTTGGAGGCAAACTTGAGGCTGGATTTGAATTCAAGTCCTCCTGACCGTAGGGCCAATGCTCTATCCACAGCACCACCAAACTGTCCTTTTCCGATGGCTTTTGATCATTTTTCCAGCTTCAAAAGTCAAAATACTGCCACAGGGCAAAGACTTTACCTCAAGGATGTCTGTGAGTTTTGTCTCTCCGGCTGTGCTTGGCTTGGGTAGAAACTGTCTTATACTCTTTACAGGAGATGCTAGAATTGATGCCATATATTGTAGGCTTGCCTCGGCCCTAAACAAAATTCCCAGCCAGGAAGACCACCAGCATCTGAACAGCTGCAGCAAAGGGACTTTGTATGTATGTAAAACTTTATGGTGACTACCTTGGAGAAGACAGCATTGGCTTTTTTACATAAGCTGTAATCTTTTTTTGTTATAAAATCATGTTACTTTGAAGTCTTCTTATGCATTCATCAAAGTATCAATTAAGTGCCTGCTGGGTGCCTCGTGACTCACAGGAGCCAGTCCCTGCCTGCAAGAAGCTTGTAGTCTAGTTTAGAGAGTATTTATACACTGAAGAGTAAGTGACTCCATCAAAAATGCTCAGTAAGGGCTCAGGAAGAAGAGGTTGGGGTTGGAAAACAAAACCTGGCTCTGCCAACTGAGTGACTGTGGGCAAGTCACTTAGGACCTCAGTTTCCTCAGCTGTCAATTGAAGGGGGTGGGATTTAATTTAAGAGACCCTGAGGGTCTCTTCCAATTTAAAATCTATAATCCAGGTGCTGTCCAAGGTGCTGATGGCAAATAGACAAAAAGGAGCCTGCCTTCAAGGAGCTTTCATTTTATTTAGGGGGGAAATAACATGATTACAGGTATTGCTAAATAAGGCAGCCAGATTGGATAATGGGAAGAGTGTTGGGCCAGGAGTCAGGAACACCTGGATTCAGTTACTTGGCAGTTCTGTGACTCTGAGTAATTCATTTGATCTGCCCTAGTCTAAGTTTCCTCAGCTGCAAAATGGGAACAATGATACTTATCTCATAAGGTTGTTGTGAGGCATATTGCAATAATTTATACAGCACACTTTACAAAAGCATTCTGTAGGGCAGCTAGATAGAGCCGTAGATGAGCACCAGCTTTGGAGTCAGGAGGACCTGAGTTCAAATTTAGCCTCGGATACTTGAACACTTACTAGCTTTGTGACTCTGGGCAAGTCACTTTAACCCTTGCCAAAAAAAAAAAAAAAAGCATTACCGTATCTATTAAATATCCCATGGACACTTGGGGATTAGAGATCAGGAAAAAGGATTTTTGTTGTCATGATGTCCCCACCTGGGAGTGGTCAGGAAAGGGATGATGGGGCTAGGGGCACAGCCCAGTGAAGAAACCAGGGTAGGATTTTAATAATGTAGAGGAGCGGGGAAGGTATTTTAGTCAGGGAGAGCATTGTGATGGGAAAGCAAAACCTGTTGTGTTTGGAGGGTTGAGGTGGAGGGTGCTGGGTGAGTTGACAGAAAGAAAAACAGTTTGATTCTAGAAGACGGTTCATATGATGGAGCAGAGCATGGAGATGGGGCTGGAGAAGTTCAGAGAAGTCAATGTTCTTGAGTGGGCTGGGAAATCAGGGACGACTCACTGAATGAGGGAGTGGCGCATGGATTGGGAACTGTGCTCAGTTCCTTGATCAGATGTGGGCTCTCTGAAAGTCAAGGAGGAGGCTTCCCTGCAGGAGAGCCCAGCCTGACCAGGGTGCAGCAGCATCATGGAAGTAAATTTGTTGGTTGATTTTTCTCACTCCGGCCTCCCCACTATGTCAGAGTTGAGGTTGAGCGTAAGATTGCCCTGTCCCTCTTGCTTTTCCTTTACAATGATCCTTCGAATGTCAGAGCTGGAAGGGATCTCAGAGCTTCAGCCACTTTATTTCCCATCTGTGGAGAGAATCACACAGCCTTTGGGGACTAAATGGAACCAGAATCAAGCTTCTTGTTTTCTTTCCTGGTCATTTCCATGATCTGGCACTGGCCTCCTTTAACCAAAGGACAGCATCCTTTTTAATCTTGTTTAATTTTGGCCTCTAGCCAATAGTCCCCCATAGAAGGGGGGCTGCTGCTGTTATTACCCATCATCAGATCACAGGTCTAAAGCCAGAAAGGATTTCAGGAGCCAGCTAGGGACCAGCTCCTTGTTTTACAGAGAAGGAAACTGAGTCCCCAAACAGTTCAATGACTTATCCAATATCATACAGATCCATCTAGTCCATCCTTCTTATCTTACAGAGAAGGAAATTGAGGCCTTAGAAGTTTAAATCATTTGACCAAGTGTCCATAGATAATAAGTAGCTGCAGCAGGATTTTCACCCAGGTTCTCTGAGGACAGACAGCTCTGGACCTACTGGACAGTGCTCTTCGGTTGCCTCCTCTGCCCCGCTTCCCACTGGAACAAGCTTGACCCTGCGTGTGTTTTCTCCCTGCCCCAAAGAAATAGTCTTTGCAGAAAAGTCTTTTTGAGATAGTGGATTTTCTGACGGAGGAAAGAGGAAGAAGGGAATAAGCATTTATTTCCCACACCCTAAAAGGGCCTCCCTGCAAGAAACAAGCAGTCCCTCTACCCCCCAATCCAAGAATTGGGACAAGACCAACATCAAGGCCAATGACAGAGGTGGCTAACAGAAGCCAGCCTCCCTCCCTATGGCCCAGGGAGGCGTCACAGCAAGCTCCGTGCCTTGAGGGAGGCCCCTTGCCGCTGGGAGCTGAGTAGGCTCTAGGAGGCAGCTGACTGTGAACAGAGGCAGTCACCTTTGTCACCTGAAAGGCCTCATTTTCTTAAATTAGATCTGGAAGCAGACAACTCTCCCACCCGTGGGGGAGAGAATAACTGAGCCCGAGGCTGGGGGCCCTTGAGACCACATTCTCCCTCTATGTGGGCATTTCCCATCTAGAGAGAGCTGGGTTCCGATTTCACATCTGGTGCTTCCTACCTGTGTAACTGCAGGCGAGCTGTTTAATCTCTGTGCCGGTGAAGAGAGGAGGGCCGGGGCTTTGCTGGGCTGTGGGTCTCTTTGGCAGCATCTGGCAAGCCCCGACTCAGAATCCGATTTCTCACCTATGGTCGTAACGGAAGGAAATGCTCAGCTGCAGGATAATTGTATAAATATGTGCATGTATATTGGATTTAACATATATTTTAACGTGTTTAACATATATTGGATTACTTGCCATCTGGGGGAGGGGGTGGGGGGAAGGAGGAGAAAATTTGGAACCCAAGGTCTTGCAAGGGTCAATGGTGAAAAATTATCCTTGCATCTGTTTTGAAAATAAAAAACTTTAATAATAATAATAATAATAATAAAGAAAATGCTCAGCTGCGATGACAGACTGGTGAAAAGAAAGATATCATTTCCCCCTAAGTTTATGGGTCCCCTGAAATCTACCCATGAACCCTGAGGCCCTATGGCCGCTGTGCTCCCTTTCTCTGGATTATGTATGGGCCTTCTGTCTAGATTTAGTGGGAGAAGATTCTGCCACCCTTTCTAATGACTTCCTACACCGTAAGCTCTCAGACCTCACGTGGTAGAGAGCTGGTGAGTGTGTGTGTGTGTGTGTGTGTGCGCACACGTGTGTGTATGTGTGGCCATCCGTGAGAACACACCTTCCTAATTTAGTCCGTGGGGATGGGGAAGTGGGAAGGAGGAAGGAGGAGGGCTGCCCCTTGTTCAGTGGGGTGTCTGAGGAGATTTTTAGGAGCAGAGCAATCTCTAGCTCCCTGGCTATTCTGCCGAGGGATTCAGGCCACTCCTGCCCTCATTCCCAAGAGGGGTCTCCAGCTTGGGGCACCTCCATTGGCCGATGGCTTCCGTAGCTGCTTCATTCCCACTGGCCGACTGCCCACCAGCTCCTCCAGCGCAAAGCCTTTTGGGAAAGCCAGTTCCCCCTGTCTCCCCCGCTGGGGGTACCCAGTGGGCGGATGGAGGACCAGTGGAATTGCAGAGAGGCTGGACCCGGGGGCCTGGACCCAGACCTCAGTACGCCGGCTGACCCCTACGGGAGACTCGGCTGAAGGAAGCAGGCAGGGCTCCAGAGGCAGAGCAGGCTGTGGATGGAGAACAAAAGACATTAACTTTAACGGCTTCCATTGGGGCCCTGTTCTGTTTAATTAAAAGGCTGTGGAGCTACTGGGGACACAGGGGAAATTAGGACTGTTCTGGTCTCTTTTCTCCCCCACGTCTTTCCATTAGAATCGTTGCAGCTGGTGGCTTGAGGCCTGACCTCTAAGGCTTGCGTAGAGCAGCCCTGGGCTGGATGCTCTGAAGCCCGGAAGGGGAGGGACGGCCCCTGTCCTCAGAAGCCCCGGCCCAGTGGGAGTCTGGGTACGGACCCTCCCCTAGATCTGAATCGTAGAGGTCTATGTGTGAAAGTTGGAGAGAGGGCGAGGGAAGTGGGAGTGAGGGCGGTGATGGAGCCAGGTGGGAGCTGGGCAAGGTTGGTAAGGTGTGAGGAGGCGGGGGTACTAGTACCCCCATGTACAAGTGCATTGTCCAGCAGCCTCACGACCAGACATGCTTCCGCCTCCTTTTCCAGGCCTCCAAACCCAAGGTGAGCATCCCCCTCTCTGCGATCATCGAGGTCCGGACCACCATGCCCCTGGAGATGCCAGACAAAGACAACACTTTTGTGCTAAAGGTGAGGCCCGTGGGAAGGGATGGAGATGGAAGGGAGGTCAGGGAGGGTACGGAGCAGGGGTCCGAGCCTGCTGACGCTCCATCGTACCACACTGTCTCATTCGTGACCAGCAGAGTCAAAGCATGGGGGTCCTCCTCTGGACCCATTCCTGCAGATCCAACCCCAGCTTCTTTGAGATTCACTTTGTCCATCGTGAAATGGGAAAAATTGTTTATAAAGGGCTTTGATCTTCCAAGAAGGACATTTGAGAAGCCTTAAGACATCTTTCTAGAATGGAGGTGTTGGGAGGAGTAGTGAGCCAAGTCCTGCAGGGGCTGAGTCTCTCATTGTTTGCCTGGGACTTCTTTCCCCCTTTCCCTTGCTTTTCCCCTAGGATATAAATACGGGTAGGGTTAAGTTAGACAGCAAGATCTGTGGGCAGGGACGGTTTCCTTTTGGTCTTTTTTCCCCCCATTACCTGGGACACTGCCTGACATACAGTAGGTGTTTAATAAATGTTTGTTAATTGAGTGACAGAAAGTTCTTATAGAACACAGAAGATCAGAGCTCTAAAGCTAGAAGGAACCTCAGAGGCAGTCTAATCCAGCCTGCCATTTTACAGAGGAGGAAACTGAGGTAGAGAGCAGTTCAGTGGCTAGGTCAAGGTCACATGGGTGACACGGTGAGAGAAGCAGAACTTGAATCCAGGTCCTCTGACTCCAAATCAGCACTGTCTTAATTTCACCACCTTGTTCCCTATCAGGCACCTGAAATGGAGCTCCTTCAGTTAATACCAAAATTAAAGCTGGATATGGGTGTGAAGCAGGAGAGAGGGAGGGAGGGAAAGAGGAAGGAAAGAAAAGAGGGAGAGAGGAAGAAAGAAGAGAAGGAAGGAAAGGAAGGGAAGAAGGAAGAAAGAAAAGAAGGAAGGAAAGGAAGGGAGGAAGGAAGAAAGAAAAGAAGGAAGGAAAGGAAGGGAGGAAGGAAGAAAGAAGAGAAGGAAGGAAAGGAAGGGAGGAAGGAAGGAATAAAAGAAGGAAGGAAGGAAAGGAAGGGAGGAAGGAAGAAAGAAGAGAAGGACGGAAAGGAAGGAAGGAAGGAAGAAAGAAAAGAAGGAAGGAAAGGAAGGAAGAAAGAAGAGAAGGACAGAAAGGGAGGAAGGAAGAAAGAAAAGAAGGAAGGAAAGGAAGGGAGGAAGGAAGAAAGAAGAGAAGGAAGGGAGGAAGGAAGAAGAAGAGAAGGAAGGAAAGGAGGGAGGAAGGAAGGAAAGGAAGGAAGAAAAAAGAGAAGGAAAGGAAGGTAGGAAGGAAGAAAAAAGAGAAGGAAGGAAAGGAAGAGAGGAAGGAAGAAAGAAGAGAAGGAAGGGAGGAGGAAAGGATGGAGAAATGGCCAGGCACTATGGTAATCACTAGGGATAAAGAGAAAAAGCAAAAACAGCCCTTTTGGGGACAATCATTCATTTACTGAACAAGCAATCATTGAGCACCTACAGGGGGCCTGTCACTCTGAGGATCCAAAGACAAAAAGGAAACATTCTCTGCCCTCAGCTTACGCTCCCAACACCATGAATTTGGTTGTTTGTAAGTAAATAAAAGATAGCTGTAAAGTACATTTTTAATTTAATTTTTTTCATTTTTCTCAATGAGCCAGCATTTATTTTCTCCCCTTCTCTGCCACTGTGAGTTTTAATAAATGTGCAGAGTCAAGCAAAGAGACCGCTACGTCGGCCAAGTCCAAGGATGTGGCGCTCGTTCTGCCTCCCGGGGCCCTGACTACTCTGTCAGGAGTCCTCCGTAATCATGGCTGCTCATTACATTGATCCGAGTTCAAAGTGTTTCCCTTTTAGCTAGTGGGCTCGGGAGAAGCCTCTGAGGCGGACGGCTCTGGGCTGTGCTTTGAAGGAAGTTAGAGAGCCTAAAAAGGAGCAGTGAGGAGAGGAGCCCTTCCCCGCACGGAGGACAGACTCTTCAAAGTCTCAGAGATGCCGTGCTGGGCACAGGGAACAGTGAGGAAGTGGACTTGGCGGGACGGTCGCGCCTCTGAGGAGGATGATCCACAACAAAGCCCAAAAAGGGTTTAAAATGCCAGCCTGTGTTTTATCTTAAAAGTGACTGGGAGCCAAAGGATGGCTCACACAGGGAGCAATGCGTCCAGATCGGAACTTGGGAATATCGCTTTGGCGACCGTGTCAGGGAAGGGACCGGAGGCAGGGAGAGCCCCTAGGAGGTGGATCGTGATGGAGAGGACCTGGACTAGGAAGGGGCTGTGGGAGTACAGACAAGCACCGCTGCAAGACGTGTTGCAAAGATGGGATCAGCAGTCAGCTGCACACGGGGGCTGACCGAAGGAGAGAAGAGAGGCGGGATCCTGGGCTTCAAGCTCCAGGTGTGACATTTATGGCTTCCTAACCGTGGGCATCTCACTCACCTGAGCCTCAGTTGACTCATTTTTAAAATGAGGATAATGAGATTTTATAGGGCAGTAGATAGAATGCAGGATCTGGAGCCAGGGAGAACCGAGTTCATGTCTGGCCTCAGACACTTACCTGACTCTGGGTGAGTTTACCTCAGTTTCCTTACCTGTAAAATGAGCTAGAGAAGGAAATGGCAAAGCTTTCCAGGATCTTTGCCAAGAAAACCCCAAATGGGGTCACGAAGAGTTGGATGTGACCGAACAACGATGTCGATGATATTTTATACTTTCTTCCTCCCTGCGGGTCAGACGAGAGAGCAGACTGGCCCTGCTATAGGAAGGGATGACTATAGTTCTCTGCACTGTGGGTCTTCCTCATCGTTTCTTCTCTGGAATGGGGAGGCTAGATCTGAGAACGGATGTGAAAACACTTTGGGGAAGACTAAAGCAGAAGATGGGAAGGTGTTTCTCCACCTCACGCACTAGCTGAAACACTCGGTTGTTAATATCTGTCCTTTGTCCCCCAGGAGGACCGTGACCTCAGGAAGGGGACACCGGGACATGCGAGTTAGAGTTAGTGAGGGGAGGCTGGCCAAAGTCACCAGCCCTGTGCTAAGCACTAGGCTTAGAAATAAAAGGCTGGATGAGATAGCGCAGGAAATAAAATAAAATCAAATAAAAGCCTGCCAGACAGCCACTGTCCTCAAGATTATATTTTTAAAAGGGGAACAGGAGAGGAAGGAGCGATGCCCTGTTAAGTCCTGAAACGGAGCCTGGCAAAGCCCAGGGAGGTCCGCGGAACAGGGTCTAGTTTTCCATTGGGAGAAGGGTGGAGATGGTATGGTTGTGGAGTCCTGGAATTTGAAGTCAAGTCACCAGAGTCTGCTTTTTATTACCTGTGTGACCTTAGACAACTCACCTCTCCAGGCCTCGGTTTTCCTACTTGTGAAAAGAGTGGGTTGGGTGAAATTATTTTAATTTCCCTACCCATTCTCACCCTCCGGGCTACCCCATCCTGGAACATCTGTTACATCTGAGAGGAAGTCAGTGCCCTCCCCGGCCCTCGGCCCAGAATACCCCAGACAGCCCCAGAAAGGCCTTCTGAGAGTGAAAACCACATTGGTGAGAAAGGGGAAATAGCCTTGTGGCGGGGCCGTGCCATCCAATAATGAAACTTTCAGTCCGGCCCGTGCCCATTTTGGGGCCTGTTGTGTTACATTCCCTTTCCTGGGGTAAGGATGAACTTTGGTGGCTAACAACCACACTTTTGTACGTTGTAGGATCTTGTTGAAAGAAATCTCCAAAATCATTACTTCACCCTGCCCCATACTCAGATCTTGAATCCCATCTTCCACTGCTCATCCAGCGATGGAGGATTCACTCCTCATTTGCTCATTTGTTACTTCCAGAGGCAGCTCTTTCTATTTTTGTTCTTATTGAGTTATTTCAGGATTTCCCAACCCTTCATGATGCCATTTGGGGTTTTCTTGACAAAGATACTGGAGTGTTTGTCACTTCCTTCTCCGGCTCATTTGACAAATGAGGAAACTGAGGCAAACACAGTAAGTGTTTGAGACCAGATTTGATATCAGGAAGAAGATGTCTTCCTAATTCTAGGCCTGTTACTCAGCCACTACGGTGCCAAAGGCAGATGCCCCCTTTCTTTTTTTGCATAACTATCAGTTAAAGAGTTTTGCTCATAATGAACGCTACCTGCCTCCCTATAACTTCTCCCCATTGTCACTAGTTCTTCCATCTGGAAGAGCTAGCCTGACTTCTCACTGTGGTGACCAACCATTTTTCCTATTTTTGAAGTCAGTGATTGTGGTCAAAGTTTTTCTTCTCTAAGCCAAACATCTCCAGTTCATTCAGCTGACTCTTTCTTGTAACGTGTGATTTTTTTTTTTTAGTCCCTCCATGATCTCATTTATGTTACCCTCTTCTGGACATCTTTCAATTTGTTTATGTCCTTTTTAAAATGTGTTGCTCAGTACCGGATACTGAATTTCCTCCATCCCATCCCCAGTATGATCCGGAAAGGTTGAGAATGACAGGATCTCCTTCAACTTGGACAGTTGGCTTCCCAATTCTTCAGAGCCCCACTCCTCACCCCCGGGGAGTCACTTTTTTTCCCTGTCTCACCCACTCACTATATTATTTTATTTCTGCGATTTTTTGGGGGGAAGCCAGTTTGGGACTTTCTGTTGGGATCAGTGGCTATCTAAAGACCTTTTGGGATCCTGTTCTATCTCATCTGGCCTTTCCTAATCCCCCCAAATAAGATTTACGCATAAGAGGCAAAGTAATTGCAGCTGTCTTGGCAGGTCGGGAGACCGAAACATCTAATAAAACAACAGCCTGGTGATTTAAGAGCAGAAAAGGCTAATCCCCAAGGGGCTCATTCAGCACCCCCTCCTTGTCTGCTCTGTGCTTGTGTGCTGTGATCTGCTCAGCAGTTTCCTTGCTGATGCTGCAATCTCAGGCAGTTCCGCCCCGGCTCCCGCTCACCGTTCCAGGGCAATGAGCAGCAGAACTCAGCTCTCTGCCCACCAACCGCCCGTGGTTCAGAGAAGATAGAAATATAGGAAAGAGGAAATATAGTCTGTGGGGCAGCGGCCCACTGGCTGACAGCATCATTCAGTCAGAGAACCAGATGGTGATGGTGATGATGATGGTGATGATGATGGCAACTACCATTTATGTAGAACTTGCAGCGTGCCAGGCACTGCGCCAAGTACTTTATAAATATTATCTCCTATAATAATAATAGTTAATATTTAAATGGCACTTACAACAGGCCAGGCATTATGCTAAGTGCTTTGCGATTATTTCTTCAATTGAGCCTCACAACCATCCTGGGAAATGGGTGCTATTAATATCCCCATTTTCAGATAAAGAAACTGAGGTTAAATAATGCTCCCAAGGTCACCCAGATTTAAGTCAGGTCTTTCTGATTCCAGGCTGCGTACTTTTACCCCCGTCCTACCCAGCTGCCCCAAGAACAGGGAACCGAGGCAGGGTGTAGGTGGTAAGAAGCGGAGGCTGCTCCAGACTTGAAGGAAAGGGGACTGGGATCCAGTTGGGGCCAGTTCTGTCCTCCCAGAAGCCACTTGGGGCAAGAAAAGTAAATTCTTCTATGGGAAGAAGCTCTGACACTGGATTTTCTAACTCAAAATCTAGTGGGGTTTTTCCCTATTGAAGACTGTGACTTATAGCATTAAGTGTCCACCTTCTAACACCATCTTGAAAAGCAGAACAACAGGAACTCGGCTCTAGTTCCATGATGCTTTTCCTCTTTGCCATATGTCAGCATAACACAGCTGTACTTTCCTTCCTCCTCCTAAGTGAGCCCCTTACCTTCCTGTAAGGACAGAATTTCCAGAGATATTATTTATGCGGCGGTCAGCATGGGGCGACTGGGCTTCTCAGAGAGACCAGCTTTTACCTTTAAGCTGGAGTTCATTGATGAGCTCCCTCAGCTACATCCGTGGCTTCTTAAACCATCTTCCCTCTCACTCATTTTTGCCTTGTCATATGAATTAGTGACAATCTTCCCTCTTGAGCCGACTTCCTCTTCTGAACCCCAATCCATAAGAGCCTTATCTACAAGCCTTGTGGGAATCTACCCTTCTAAAGTTGAAGGTCCGCGTGAGACCATGACTGGTGCCCTTTTTTTCTGTATAGATTCTAAAATGACATGACCTCTCTCTCCCAGGCTTCCAACCGCTTGTGAATATACCAGGGAGGCTGTTCTCTCCTCCCTGCAAGTGAGGGTTCTCTTCTGAGCTCTGAGAAAACAGTTCACCAATGGTCTTTTCGAGGCACTGGGGACAGGGCCAACCTGTCTGGAAAATAACGGAAATTCTGTCCCAAAAACTATTAAACTTTATACCCATTGTCTCATTGATAACTCTACTAGATCCATACCCCATCTCCTGCCCGGAGATATCAAAGGAAAAGGAAAAGGACCCATGTGAACAGAATTATCCCCAGCAGCTCTTTTTCGTGATGACAAAGACTTCAAAACTAGGGGGGAGGCGTGAACGTGACGGAGTACTATTGTGCAAAAATATATGACGAAGGAAATGGATTCAGAGAAATCTGGGAAAATTGTATGAACTGATATAGAGGGAAGTGAACAGTGACAACAATATTGCAAAGACAGACGACTTTGAAAGACTTAGAGCTTTGATCCAATGACCAACCACCTCCCCCCAAGTGACTAACGATGAAACCTGACGCCCACTTTGTGATAGGGAAGTGATAAACTCAGTGCAGATTCAGACTTTTTTGGGGTTTGGGGCCACAGCCAATGCGGGAATTTGCTTTGCTTGACTACACAAGTTTGTAAAAAGGGGGCTTGTTTTTGTTTTTCTTTGCTTTCTCATTGGGTGGGAGGGAGAGAAGTCAGACTGTTTGAAAAAAAAATTTTTTTTAATTTCCCTCTTCCCCCAAGAGGAACTTTGAGGCATTGAACTTGAACATTAGGACCTGAAAGAAGGATGGGAAAGCTCAGTTATGTCTCTGATGACTGGCCACCTGCTTAGCTCAGCCATGCTCTATGATCGTGCCGGGACACAGCAAGATGGCGGATAATGGGAGGCAGGAAGAACAGAGTTCCTACTTTTGACACCCTGGCTGCATTACCATGAGTGAATCACTATCTCTGGGCCTGTTTCCTCCGTGTAAATGGGAGGATTGGACCAAATAACCCGGGGGTCGCTTTGAATTTTGTATCCATGATCCCATCACCTTTCTCTGAGCCATTTCCTAGACGGACCTCCATACTCTGCTAGTGTGGCCCTTCATAGAATCATAGATTGAGATTGAGAGCTGAAAAGAATCAAATTGTATCCCTTCATTTTGTTAAAGAGGAAACCGAGGCTGGGGAGGTTATAGGATTGTTATAGGATTATACAGTTGGCAAATATCTGGGGTAGGATTTGAATCTAGGTCTTCATGACTGGTTCAGCCCTCCATCGCTATTTAAGGTGTCAAACACGCAATTTATGAGCCACTTGGACGTAGCCCATGGCATTTCTGAGCGCTGCCTGAACCAAATTAAAATGTAATTGGAAAATAGTTGACAAAATGAATAAAAATACAACAAAACAAAAAAAACCAATAAAAATACAATAAAACAAAAAAACACAATAAAAAATACAATAAAAACAATGTGATAATTCACATTTGACTTTCTGAGTTAATGTGCAGCCCTCAGATCCTAAAATAGGACGCAGTGCCTCCCCATTCTATTTGCCTGTCTCTCTTCTGGCACTATGGGTGACGTGCAACCATGGGCTTTGCCAACTTAAGACCTCTTGGGAGGTACCTTTGGGTGTTGGACATCCCCGTTCCCCATCAAGCCAAATCTCCTCTGGAGATCTTGTGCAAGTGTCTTCCCTCTGTTGATCATCTCTGGTTTGTCCTACATTAATCTCCTATCTGTATATTGTCATCTCCCCCATCACAATGTGAGATACTTCCCAGCAGTGTCTTTTGCCTTTCTTTATATCCGGGGAGTTTAGCACATAGTAGGTACTTGACACATAGTAGATGTTTAATAAATACTTGCTGACTAACTGAGTCAAGAGCTCTTTAAGGTGGCCCAATAAAGTCAAGGGACTTTCCCACCATCACAAAGTGGAGTAGCGCTGCTGACGGAGACTACTGGCCTTTGTCAGCCAGGATGGACTGACCCATTATTTGGCGCCGTTGATGTTCTCATGGTTCCCTCTTTGTGCCCATTTCCGGCTTGCTCGACTGGAGAAAACCACGGAGAGCCCCCAAGTTCCTCTTCCTCTCTTGCTCATCTGCTCTCCCGGGAAAGCCAGCCAGGACAGTGCTGATGGGGGAGAGGGAATCGAATGTGCTATTTATGAACCCACAGAGCCTCTGATATGCAAATGTTCCCATTGCAGGTCACCAGAGTGTGGGAACCTCCCAAGCTTTAGCCAGCCCTGAGCCCCCTTCCTCCCCAAAAAGTGGGGCAAGGAAGGGGAAGAGAAAGGCGGCGGCTCAGTCTTTAAAAGAGTAAAAAAAAAAAAAAAAAAAAGGCACAACCAAAAAGGGGAGGGGACTTCTTGGAGGCTCTCGCTGCCCATCCACCCCCTTTCCCAGGCTCACTATTGAATCTTCTTGTCTTTGCTATTTTTCGGGTGTCCCCGGACAGGCTGGAGTTGCCACGGTGATGGGGCTTCCTGTTGAATGGGGCCCGCTGCCTGCTGTCCTGGCTGCTGCTGCTGCTGCTCCTCCCTCTCCTCCTCCTTTTCCTCTCCTTTTTCTCTCTTCCTCCTCCTCCTCCTCCTCCTCCTTCTCTTCCTCCTCCTCCTCCTCCTCCTCCTCATTTGTGGATAAAGGGCTGTTTGTGAATAGGCAGATCTCGAAGCTCCCCGGTCACCTCCAGTCTGCAGGCTTCCCTGGCTGTTCCCTTTCCCAGGGCTTAACCACAGAGCAAGACTCCTGTTTATTCTAAGAGCAAAAGGCTTCGGGACCAGCTTGGATTAGATGCCATCCTATCAGAGCCAAAACTAAACCATTGTGCCCGAGCCAAACTGAATAAACTGTAGCTTCAGACTCTTGAGGAAAGCAGCCAAAAAAGGGGGGTCCCTCCCCATGAAGGGGAAAGGGGAGGAAGAGCTCACCTGGATGTGGCCAAGGACACCATCTGGTAGCTTCCTCTGTTAACTATTTATTTTGCTAATTAGGTGCTAAACTCAGTTGTTTCTAGGCAGCAGAAGGACTGTCAGCACCCTCTAAATTTTGGCATCCTGAGAAACAACCTTGGTCACCCAGCCCTAGTTACGGCTCGGCATCCTAGTAGCCGGTTAGAGCCATTCAGGATTGAACCCTTTCCCCATGTGGATCATCTTCAGAGCCAACAGAGCTAGAATCATTAAGTGGATGAAAGTTTGTCTTAGGGGAACACCCGCCTTTCTCTTCCAGAACTTAGGTCCTTCTTTTCTCCTCATCCGCACCCCCCATTCCTGCTCTCTACTGGAGAGAGGGGAGACCACGAGCTTGCTGAGTGCCCCTGGGTGCCTCCGAGGTAACGGCGGCCCTTTCTTAGGCAGGCGGTGTCTTCTGAAGAGATTCTCATAGTACTACTGGGTGCACCGAGGCAGGCTGCTGAGGAAGAGACTCCAGAGTGTGGGGGGAGCCCTTTGCTGGTAGCGCAGGAGAGAGTGTTGGACTCAGTGTGAAAAACCTGAGTTCTAATCCAGCCTCGGACGCTTATTTGTCTGTGTGATCTTGGGCAGGCCATATAATCTCACTAACCCACTTCCCCATCTGTGAAATGGGGATTATTTTCCGGAAGCTCCAATGAAATGTTTTGCAAACCTTTAAGCACAAGGTAAATCTTAGTTGTTATTATTATTACATCTCCCTGAGGATAACTTTGGTCTAGAATCCTGCCCCTCCTAGTTTTACCTCATTAAACTGCAGAATTTCAGAGCCGGAGGAGACCCCGGGAACCATCTAGTCCGAGCCATCTGATATTTTGTAGGAATCAAAGCACAGTGGTCAAGATCAAGGAAGGGCTTTCAGCCATCCTTCCAGGGCTGGGGTGACTCTCTCTGGCCATTTTTCTGCCCTTTAACCCTTGTGACGCTGTTGGGGAAGAAGGAGAAAGTAGGAACTGTGATGTTCTGGCAATTAAGATAGGGTAGTGCAATGAACCAAACGCTGGTCCTGGAGTCAGAAGGACCTGAGGTTAACCAATATCAGATACTCACTAGCAGTATGACCCTGGACAGGTCACCTAACCCCGTTTGCCTCAGTTTCCTCATCTGTACAACCTCTCAGAATCATCTGTGATTAGATTTGTAAAGCCTTTATCTTAGTGACTGGCACATCATAAGCACTTTGTGAATGTCATTTGTTGTTCATTCACCTTCCTCTCCCCATTGGGCCTAGGTGGAGAATGGAGCCGAGTACATCCTGGAAACCATCGACTCCCTACAGAAACACTCGTGGGTGGCCGACATCCAGGACTGCACGGACCCAGGGTAAGCAGCGGTGGGTTGCAGGCAGACAGAAGGCGGGGGAGGCGCACAAGGAGAAGGGCCATGAGTCAGTGGGGCCGCCCCCTGCGCCTGTGGCCAGTCCCGCTCCCGGTTAGAAAGCACTACTTCTCATTTTCCCCCCCGAGTTCATGGGTTTCAGTGAATTTCACATTTCCTGTGTTGAGGGGAGACCAGCTGCGTCATGTCGGGTGGGTCCGGGTGGGTCCGGGTGGGACCTCTCCCTGACACACTCATACTTTCCTTCCCTTTGGGGTTTGGGCGCAGACGTCCCATGTTCCCAAGGGCTGATGAAAAGCCTTAGGGGCAAGCCGGACTCTGGGGTAGGGAGGAGGCAGAACTATCTGACTTATATCAGTAAACGTACTCTTCCCTTTTTCCCATCCACCACATCCCCAAGCTAAGGATGCTTTTACAATCGAGGCTCCGGGACAGGCCCAACCCAGTTCTCTCTTTGCCCACATGAGAAAGCTGAGAGGGAGGGCTCGCTGAGAGGGAGGGAGGGTCACTGAGAGGGAGGATCACTGAGAGGGAAGGCCACTGAGAGGGAGGGTCACTGAGAGGGAGGGTCACTGAGAGGGAGGGAGGGTCACTGAGAGGGAGGATCACTGAGAGGGAGGGCCACTGAGAGGGAGGGTCACTGAGAGGGAGGGTCACTGAGAGGGAGGGCTCGCTGAGAGGGAGGGCTCGCTGAGGGGAGGGCTCGCTGAGCATCTCCAACCTTCCCAACTTCGGTCTGATTGCGGAGTTAGCATTAGAGTTACTTTAGGTGCCCAATAGGTACTTGCTGAATCAATAAAAGAAATTGTGTTACTCCCTGCAAGTATCTCTTTGCCTTTGGCCAAGTCACTTCTATGGATCTCAGTTTCCTCCTTTGTAAAATGAGAAGAAACAACCTCAAAGATCTCTTGCATCTGTAAATCTATCTTAGGCCTTTGTCCCGGTATTTGACCAAATATTGGACGCAAAGAAAATCCCGTAAATTCCAAAGGGAAACAGGAATCATAGGTTGATGACAATGTAGTCCAATCAACATCAAAGGGGCAGCTAGGGGGCGCAGTGGATAGAGCCCCAGCCCTGAAGTCAGGAGGACCTGAGTTCAAATCCCCTTCATGTGGGAAGTAACAGCCACCACAAGGGAACAAGCGTCAGAGGCAGGAGTGGACTGTGGCGAGGGAGAGGGAGCAGATGTGCTCGCCTGTGGGTGGGTACACACAAACACACACACACACACACACACACACACACACTCATACATACTCACACACTCATACACACTCACACACATACACACACACACTCACTTGCGCGCGTGCACACACACACACACACACACACACACACACTCATACATACTCATACACTCATACATACTCACACACATACACACACACACACTCACGCACACACACACACACATACACACACACTCATACACACTCACACACATACACACACAGCAGTTAGTCCCCCAGTAAAACCAGCAAGCCCTAAACTATGATGCACATAGCAGTACAGAAGGACGTTGGGTAAATCACTTTACTTCCTGAGCCTCAGTTTCCTTATTTGTAAAAATGAAGACATGAGACTAGAGGTTCCTCAGAGATTCTCTTCTGGTAATAAATCTGTGATTCTGTGACTGGAAAGTGGGCAGCTGGGGGGCGCTGCAGTAGATAAAATGCAGACTCATCTTCCTGAGTTCAGCCTCGGATGCTTATTGTGTTGCACGGGGCAAGTCACCTAACTCTGTTTGCCTCAGTTTCCTCGTTTGTAAAATGGGTTGCAGAAGGAAATGGCAGCATTTCAGTATCTTTGCTGAGAAAACCCCAAATGGGATCATTAAGCGTCCCACAGGACTGCCAACTACTGAACAACAACATGATTGGAGAGAGAATTCCACGTGGGAGGGATGGCTTGAGCAAAGATGGGGTGGCGGGAATGATGGCGGAAGTCTGTGTCCTGTTCCCGCTGCTAAAGCAGAGAGCACAGTGTTTGGCGGTCTCGTGTGTGCGCTATGGGGGGAGATAGGGGAGGAACGTGAGTCTAGAACGTCCGTCCTTCCTCTGCAGAGACAGCGGAGACGACATCGAGCTCTCGTCCTGTGCGCAGGGAGGCTGCCTCCCGGGCCGGGTGTCTTCTTGCAGCTGTGAATTCCTCACCGACGGTACGTGAAAGGGCAGCCCCTCGCTGGGCCGCTGAGGAGGGGGCCGGCTCCACGCGGGATCCCGAGCTCACCCGCCAATCTGTCTTCCCGTTAGCAGATGGTCCGCGGGTCCCGGAGAGGTGCTCCGGAGCCCCAGAATCCTCGCTGGGTGCCGTGGTCACAGCCCCTCATGGCAGGGCCAGGGACTCCACGGGCGAGCACCTGACCCACGTCCCCCTCGAGAACTTCCTTCAGACCCTGGAGTCTCCCGCCAGCACCAGCCAAGCAGGTACCTGCTCCCCTTCCTGGGAGTAACGGTTAACGGCTTCTCCTTTTGCTCTCCAAGTCCGTGGCGGTCTCTGCGGCCCCATCTCCCTGGGTAGAGGCCCCTTTTTGAGTCTCCCGGATCTCTGCTTCCATCTGCATGGGCAGCTCCCGGGGAGGTCGTTGCTTTGGCTTGTCCAGTGTCACATCCGCTCGACCCCCCAGATCCTTATTCACCGCAGGGTCTCTTGCCCGCTTTGGTGCCACGGGCCCTTTGCTGGTCCAGCGAATGCCATGGAGCCCTCCGTGAAGCCCTACGGTCACAATGGGGGAAATGCTCAGTTTCGGCCCTTTTTTCCCTACGAGTACAGGAATGCCCTCAAATCTGCCCACAGACCCCGTGGGTTTCCACAGACCTCAGAGAATGCAGTGACGAGACCAGGGTCACACAGAGCCCATGTCCCTCTGCTGTGGCGCAGTGCCTCCTGGCCTATGACTCTCGGGCCCCTGGCAGTTACTCTTTCCGAATGTCATTCCCCTGCCCTCCCCAGCCATCTTCAGTGGCTCAAGGCCAAGTTATGGGGACCTGGCCTCCAGGGCCCCTCCTGCCTTTCCACACCCTCCCCCCCAATCACTACGTTTCAGTAGCTGGTCCCCCACAGTTTTTATCACAGAACTAGGGCTTCGTGGCTGCAGGGAGCTCTCTGATGCAGGTCAGTACCTGCTCTGCAGCCTAGAGTTTCCCAGATCACCCAGGGTCTGAGGGTCTCGCATCCGGGAGCACTTGAACCCAGGTCACCTTCACATTAAGGCCATCCCCTCTCTTTGCTGCGCCCCATCCTTGCACCATTTTGGCCCTCACATCCAGGATTTTTAGGACACTCCATCACCTTGAATCCCCTGAGGGCTGTCGAGTTCCCCTCTCTCTACCCACTGACTTCCTTGTCCACACTCATTCCATGTCTGTGTCCTCATCCCATCTGGAGCAGCCATGCCGGAGCTCTTCCTCAGGAGCCCGATGAGGGGGGCTGTCCATCAGGCTCACCCCCGACTCACGGCCCCGTATCTCTCTCCCTAGGGGAGGAGTGCAGCCAGGTGGATGTGGAGATAGTCCTTTCGGACTATCCCTGGTTCCATGGGACTCTGTCCAGGATCAAGGCGGCCCAGCTGGTGCTGGCAGGAGGAGCCCGGAACCACGGCCTATTTGTCATCCGCCAGAGCGAAACTCGGCCAGGCGAGTACGTGCTGACCTTCAACTTCCAGGGCAAGGCCAAGGCAAGTGTGGATGGGCCGTGGGTTGGATGGTCGGGGGTAGGGGTGTAGTGAGGGAAAGAGCCCTAGAACAAAAAGGGGCCTGGGGGCCTCCCTGCCTGGGAGGAGACTTGGAATCGGATGACTCTGAACATGGAACTAGCACCTCTCCTTCCTAAAAGCTTCAAATCAAGCTCTCTCCACATTCATAGGCGGCCGGGTGGTGTAGTAGGTAGAACATGGGTTCAAATCCTGCCTCAGGCCATCCCTATTTATAGAATCCTGGCAAGTCATTTAATCCTCTCTGCCTCAGTTTCCTCATCTGTAAAATGAGCTGGAGAAATAAATGGTAAATCACTTGAGCATCTCTGTCAAGAAAACCTAAGATAGAGTCACAGTGAGTCAGACACAGCTGAATTGAACAGTGTAATTAGGGAATCTTTTTCTCTCTCCATCTAAAAACTGTTCCATGAATAAAATCCACTGGGAGCCAAGGAAGAATGTATCATGAGTTCAAAAGTTCCCTTGATCTTGTTGCAAAATGTACTTCAGGTATTCTCCTGCCTCCCACTCTCAAGTTGCTTTTAGCTACAATGAAGTACAGATGTGCCAGAAACTGTGCTGAGCACTTTACAAATAGTATCTCATTTCATCCTCACAATAACCTTGGAAGGACAGTGCTATTTATATATGTATATATATGTGTGTGTGTGTGTGTGTGTGTGTGTGTGTAGACAGACAGACAGACTAGATAGATAGATAGAATAGACAGATGGATGAATGGATGGATGGAAAGATTACAGAAAGATAGATAAATGGCTAGATAAACTAGGTGGATAAATGTATGGATAAATAATAGATTAGATAGACATAGATGGATAGATGGATGGAAGGATAAATGATTGATTAGATAGACTAGACAGACAGGCAGGCAGACAGACAGACAGATAGATAGATGGATAGATAGATAGATGGATGGATAAATGATAGATTAGATAGATAGACTAGACAGACAGACAGATAGATAGATGGATGGATAAATGATAGATTAGATAGATAGATAGATATAGATAATAGGAAAATGTGTTTCTTCCCCTTAATAGTGTTTTAATTTTCCTCCAACTACATGTAAAGTTAGTTTTCAGCATTCCCTTTTATAAGATCCTGAGTTCTAATTTTTTCCCTTCCTCCCCAAGACAGCGAGCAATCCAGTAGAAGTTCTATATGTACAATATATTTCCGCATTATTTATTTTGTGAAAGAAGACTCGTAACAAACGGGAAAAACCAAGAGAAAGGGGGGGAAGTGAAAATAGTATGCTCTGATCTGATTCAGACTCCCTAGTTCTCTCTGGATGTGGATGGTATTTTCCATTACAAGTCCCTTGGAATTGCCTTGGATCGTTGTATCGCTGATAAAGGATAAGTCCATCATAGTCAATTATTGCACAACGTTGCTGTTACTGTGTAGAGTTCTCCTTGTGCTGCTCACTTCACTCAGCATCAGTTCATGTAAGTCTCTCCAGGTTTTTTCAGAAATCCACCTGCTCATCATTTCTTAGAGCACAACAGGATCTCATTATCTTCATATACCACAGCTTATTCGACCATTCCCCAATTGATGGGCATCCCCTCGGTTTCTAATTATTTGCTCAGTGGCTGCCGTTATTAGTTAAGCCCATTTATAGTTGAGGAAAATGTAAAAGTTAAGTAAGCCCAGGTTCATACAGCCAGGACTTGAGCCCAAGTCATCTCGGTTCTAAGGCTGGTCTTTTGTCCATTACATCCTTTTTTCCCTTCCCATCTGGCACCAGATAAGCTAGATGTCTACACCAATGTTTCCCTCGATGGCCACGACACTCAAATTAGAGGAATATCAAACTTTGTCTAAGGCAGTTTCTGGGACCTCTTAATCTTACCATTGTGGTGACTGTTTTACATGAGTTTAGTTTCGGTAAAGAAGAAGAATCAGTCAGTGTCTTTATCCAGTTCCTATTTTTCAGTCATCCATCCATTAGGTCGGTTTGGAGTTATTGTAAACATATGCCTGGCGCACTATCCACTGCACCACTGACCTGATCCCACAATATACAGCTGTGAATCTTTTGAAAAATCAGCGAGCTTTTGGCCTCTTTAATATGCTTAATTGTGAATAATATTTCTGACATTTGGGGGAAGCGGCCCTCCCCGTGCCCACCTTTGCACCTGCTTTCTAGCTTGACTTGGTTTGAAAAATCTTGAATTCTTCCTAGAACTCCCTTATTTCAACATCTTCAATGAGAGTTAGCTCATAAGCTTCAGATGTCATCACGGCACCCCCCTTACAACCACGGCTTTAGAGCCGAGGAGATCTTAGCCGCTCTCTAGTCTAACTCTCTCCTTTTACAGATGAAGAAACTGAGACCTAAACCTGCCCAAAGTTCACACAGTTGCTGAGTGCTAGAGCTAGAATTTCACTCTCCTAGGTGGTGTGGAAGAGGACTGGAGGAGGAGTCAGGAAGGAATTCAAACCCTCTCTCAGATGCTGACAGCTGTGTGAACCTGGGCAAGTCATTTGATTGCCTTTTACCTCAGGTTCCTCATCTATAAAATGGAAAGAATAGCACCTCCCTCCCCAGGCAGGCTTTGGAACCTTTGAAGTACTATGTAAATGCCAATTCTTCATCATTGTTGCTGGTGGTGTTACTGTTGCTGCTGCTGTTGTTACTGTTGCTGCTGATGGTGTTACTGTTGCTGCTGGTGTTGTTACTGTTGCTGCTGGTGTTGTTACTGTTGCTGCTGATGTTGTTACTGTTGCTGCTGGTGTTGTTACTGTTGCTGCTGATGGTATTACTGTTGCTGCTGGTGTTGTTACTGTTGCTGCTGATGTTGTTACTATTGCTGCTGGTGTTGTTACTGTTGCTGCTGATGGTATTACTGTTGCTGCTGGTGGTGTTACTGTTACCTGATTCCAAATCTGAGCCCCTTCACTCCACCATGCTGTGCTCACCATGACCCTTCTGGAGTGCAGTGACCAAGCATTGCATGATTCCACAAGTCTGTTGTCCTAAGGCTTACCAGGAAGTTAACTTGACTAACTCTTTTTTTCACCTCCTTTTGGAGAATCTCAGTTTCTTCTTTCATTTAGCAGAAATTTGGTTGATTTTTGCTTTCCTTCCTAGTAAGAATGTCAGCATAGACGTGCCTCAGTTTCTCCCAAGGTGCATTAATTTGATTGCTGTGAGGATCAAAGTTGATGCTATATCATAAAGCATAGATGTGCCTCAGTTTCTCCCAAGGTGTATTAATTTGATTGCTGTGAGGATTAAAGTTGATGCTATATCATAAAGCATAGATGTGCCTCAGTTTCTCCCACGGTATATTAATTTGATTGCTGTGAGGATCAAAGTTGATGCTATATCATAAAGCATAGCTGTGCCTCAGTTTCTCCCATGGTATATTAATTTGATTGCTGTAAGGATCAAAGTTGATGCTATGTCATAAAGCATAGCTGTGCCTCAGTTTCTCCCAGGATGTATTAATTTGATTGCTATGAGGATCAAAGTTGATACTATATCATAAAGCATAGATGTGCCTCAGTTTCTCCCAGGGTCTATTAATTTGATTTCTATGAGGATCAAAGGAGATGCTGTATCATAAAACACTTACTATAGGGACTGGCACATAGTAGGTGCTATATAAATGATCCCTGTTGTTTTTGTTGGCCAAAGATTTTACATTTAGAATCCTGAGAGTTAAATGAATATTTGTAGTACTTAAAAAGAAACATTAATTCTTCCCATCTCTTGCCATTTCTGCCACTATCACTATATACACATACACTGTGTGTAATGGGGGGAAAATGATGGATTTGAACTCAAATTTTGACTCTGCTGTTGTCTGGATAACACTGCGTAAGCCACTTCCCCTCGTTGGACCTCAGTTTGCATATCTGTAGAATAAAGGGGTTGGACTCAGTGCCCCCTGAGGTCCCTTTTAGCGCTTAGTCCGAGGAGTTCTGATCGTACTTTTTTTTCAAGAAGGTTCTTCTTCCTTTTTTTTTTTATTATAGCTTTTTATTTACAAAATGTATGCATGGGTAATTTTTCAGCATTGACAGTTGCAAAACCTTCTGTTCCAACTTTTTCCCTCCTTCCCCCCACTCCCTCCCCCAGATGGCAGGGAGTCCCATACATGTTAAATATGTTAAAGTATAAGTTAAATACAAAATAATTATACACGGCCAAACAGTTATTTTGCTGTATAAAAAGAGCTGGACTTTGAAATAGTGTACCATTAGCCTGTGAAGGAAATCAAAAATGCAGGCGGACAAAAATAGAGGGAATGAGAATTCTATGTAATGGTTCCTAGTCATCTCCCAGAGTTCTTTCGCTGGGCGTAGCTGGTTCAGTTCATTCCTGCTCTGTTGGAACTGATTTGGTCCATCTCATTGCTGGAGACGGCCACGTCCATCAGAATTGTCTGATCTGTATTTTTACAAACTGTTCCCTGGATCACTGTGGCCAAATAATCAGTCACTTGGTAGGTGACTTGCTTTTGCTGAACTCCACCATTCTTCCTCACTGGGCCACAGACAGAAGATGAAACCTGCTGCGGTTCCTCTCTCAGGCCTGTCAGAATAACTTGGGCTTTTTTTGTATTATCAGTAGTAGTTTCTCCCCCCCGCCCCCAATCAGGGCTAATTGAGCGTTCATAGTCATTGATCTGGCCCTGAGAAGTCATCTTGTCCTAGTTGGCCGCAATAAGGACACAGGCGTTCCCCTGGGCAGCCCAGATGGCGGCCTCCCGTCCGCATGGGAAGGAGCGGGTGGCTGCTTCGTCCACTGCCCTCCCTGCGGGCTGCAATCTGGGCCCTGCCCTTGAGCTCTCTCTCCTCGGAAGAGCTCCGGTGCTCGGCTGGGGCACCTCCTCCCTTCGCCGTGCACGGCACCGCGCTCTTGGCAGCCTGGGCGATGTCTGAACATCTTAAAGATCATCTCGGAGTTAATGCCTTTCCCTCAGGGGCCCTTCTCTTGGAATCCAGCGCACTCTTGCCAGCCAACTTAAAAGCCAGCTCTCTGATAACCAGGTGATTAATGAATTCCCAGGCGGAAATGGGGCAATTTGTTTTCTCGCTGCGTGGGGGCTGCCACCGGCCCGGACGTTTGGGGCGGGCAGGGTGGAGTTCTAGGGGAGAGCTAAGGGCTTGGGTGAAGGGGGAAAGTCCTTAAAGAATCATAGGAAGATGGCCTCCAGTGGGAACCCCAAAGAGAGCTCAGGACTTCGGGACCCAAGCCAGGCCAGCATTGTCCCATTGTCCAAATTGGGGCCGATCCAAGGGCCAGCTGACCTTTCTTCAGCTTCCACCCGGAAGAGACGAGAGAAAATTAAAAACTGAAAACACAAGAAAACCGCACTCTTCCTGAGCAGGCCATGGGGACGGCGTGGCCTGCCCGGCTGGAGAGCCCAGAGAAAGGCTGGTAGGGCTCCTCTTGCTTTTCAAATATTCCTGCCAAGCTGACCTTTCCACGGCACAGAAACCAGCCCACTCCCTCCTCACTCTCCCTCCTCATCCATCCACAGCTGCCTATTTCCCTTTCCCTCACTCACCTTCACTCCAGACTAACTTGCTCAAGATTCATTTTTCCCAGAAAACTTTCCTTGACCTCATAACTATTATTGGACTAAAGGATCATGGATGAAACCGAAGGAGACCCAGGAGACAGACACCTTGTCCAACTTCCTCATTTTACAGAGAAGGAAAGTGAGGCACGATAGGGTCAGCCTTCTTCAAAGTCTCAAAGTGATTGATCTCTGGCTCCACGCTGCGTTCCATTCGTCGTCTCTGACAGCGTGGGAACCGGCACATGGTCTCTTCTCGGCCAAGGGTCCTTATGTCATTTACGCTTATGTGCTTTTATTTTTTCCTGGTCTTCAAGGGGATTGTGATTCCCCCTCGGACTAGGGATCTCAGGGCAGATACTACAGCGTCTCTTTCCAACTCAGTGCAGAGACAGATTGAGGAGGGGCAGCCATGATGGCAGAGACCTTGGTCTTCAAGTGAGACTGATACGCTTCCCAACTTGCTTTGGGATCAAATATCTAGAGCTGAAGGGACTCAGAGACCATCTAGTCTAACCCCACTTGTGCCCATTTTGTAGATGAGGCAACCAAAATTAAATAACTTGCTCAAGGTCATATAGATAGGTAGCCTGAGGCAGGATTTGAATCCAAAATCTCTTCTTCAGAGTCAGGGCTCTTACTATTACACCACACTGCCTTCTTTCCTTCCTCTTCCCTAGCTTTCCTTCCTTCCTTCCTTCTCTCACTTCTTCCTTCCCCTCCTCCCTCCTTCATTCCTTCCTTCCCTCCTTCCTTCCATTCTTCCCTCCCTCCTTCTTCCCCGCTTCCTTCCTTCCTCCTTTGACTTCATTCCTTCCTTCCCTCCCTTCCTTCCTTTCTTCCCTCCTTACCTTCCTTCCTTCCTGTCTTCCTTCCTTCCTGTCTTCCTTCTTTTTACCTTCTTTCCTTCTTTCCTTTTTTCCTTGCTTCCTTCCTCCTTTTCCTTCCTTCCTCCCTCCCATCTTTCCTTCCTTCCTTCCTTCTTTCCTTTTTTCCTTCCTTTCTTGCTTCCTTTCTCCTTTTCCTTCCTTCTTTCTTTCCTTCCTTCCTCCCTTCTTTCCTTCCTTCCTTTCTCCCTCCTTCTCTTGCTCCCTTCCCGCCACTCCCTCCTCACTGACCCTGGTCTTCTCCCACAGCACCTGCGCCTGTCCCTGAATGAGAATGGCCAGTGCCACGTGCAGCACCTCTGGTTCCAGTCCATCTTTGAGATGCTGAGGCACTTCCACACCCACCCCATCCCCCTGGAGTCTGGAGGAGCTGCCGACATAACCCTCCGCAGCTACGTGCTGGCCCAGGCCCCGTTACCTGGTAAGAGGCACCTCCCCCCGCCCCCTTGTTTTAAGCCTCTCTCCCTGTAGCCTGGGCTGCTGGGAGGGCCTGGCTCCTCTCCTGCCAGAATTCTGCCCATCAGAAGGAGTGGCTGGGTCTGCCTCAGTTGCTTTCCTCCCCCTGGGTGAGGTTGGGGGGGTGGGGACCAGGGAACATAGGTGTATATGGCTTGGGGTGGGAACTGTGGGAACCTCGTGTATTCTCTCCGGCAATGGCAAGCGCCAGCCCTGCCCAGCACTTTCTATCCAAAGCCTTTCCCAATCCACAATCTTGGTGGGGGCTTAGATCCCATTCCCTGCCCCCAGCCAAGTAAACAGGGAACCCCAAGGCTGAAAGGACCCCCTTCAGCTGGTCCGTGGAGGTTTAGGAAGCGCCTCTGCCAGGTTCACACGGTGTCAGACTGAAACAGAGGGACCCGGGCCTCCGGGAGCCGGCCGGGGCGGGGAGAGACCTGATCTGGGTTAGCCGTGTCCAATAATATTAAACATATTTCCACATTAGCCAGATTGGGAAAGAAGAATCGGAACAAAAGGGAAAAGGCTTGGGAAAAAACTTGAATCCTTTTTCCGAGATCTGTGGAGGCGGCGGCTCTCCCCTCTCCCCTGGGCGTTCTCCAGCCTCAGTATCCCGAGTTCCTCCAACCGAGCCTCCGCAGTTCCACACTCGGGGCCCTTCATGGCCTTGATCGCTTCCCTCCAGGTGCTACCAGCCAATCAGCACACAACCTTAGTGCAGTTTTAAGCTTTAAGACTTTGAGGACACCAGGTGGTCCTGAAATGGAGGCCCAGAGCCCGGCACTGTCTATTACAGACATCGCCTGGCTAGGGCAGTTTCCTTAATCTGGATTCTGAGGCAGCCTTAAGATTCTGCTGAGCTTAGGATCCACCCAGACCCCCGGATCTGTTTCAGACAATTCATTATCTAGTCGTGGCTCCCCCACCTTGGGCTCATGAAGTTAGTTTTGTTTCTTTATTGAATTTTACTATTTATATTACATTATAATATAGATGCATCAATGTAGAAAAAGAATATATATCTCTATATAATATAAATATATCTCAATATAATACAAAGTGAATTCCTTTGGAAGAAACTTAGAGAGAGAAATAGGGTAACCTGGCTTGGCAGAAGCACGTCCTGGCCATGCCCAGGGCCGAGGGAACCGCTTTTGAGTGACGCTGGGCTGCCTTAGGATCTCCAGCCTCCCCTCTCCATCCCCGGGGCTTCCGGGGGGTTCAGACTGAGGCAAGTAGGAGCCCCAACAGCATCTTGTCACGGCCACTTGGAAGACTTCTGGTTTCCAGTCTAAAGCTGTGTGGTCCTGGGGGAGCCGCTTAACCTTGAACCCGCCCTTCTTCATTGGAAAATGGCTCACCTCGTTGCCACTCCCCGGGGTTGCTGGGAGGAAGACGGGCTGTGGATCAGCGTGTGGCCCCGTTATCAGGACTGTTGACCTATAATTGACTTTCGAGCCAGGAGGGTGAGCCTGGACTCTAGCTCCTCAGTGCCTCCCCTTGGCTTGGGGACTTAAAGGCCTCCGTGGAGCCGGGTAAGAAGCAAAACCCAACCCAACCCCCCCAAAAAAGCCGACAAAAAGACCCGACCCCAGAGCTAGAGACGTAAGGGCCGTAGAGGCCTCTCATTTTGCAGATTTGCAGATTTTACATTTTACAGAGAAGTGACGTCATTTGATCACACGGGTAGGAGGCAGGATTCGAACTCCAAGCCCAGTACCCATTATGGGAATGGGACTGATCCCTGGCTCCCTTTCAAGAGCATCTCAAGGGCTACCTCCCTCCCAACTCCGTTTGTGAATGCCGGGTCCCAGACTTGTAGAATGTCGGCTCCATGAGAGCAAGGAGAGTTTTGTTTTTGTATTTGTTGTCTAATAGTAGGTGCTTAATAGATGCTTACTGGGTAGTTACTAGAGAATCCAGATGGCTGGGGTAATTGAAGAAGGCTTCATGAAAGAAATAGCCTCGAAAGGCACCCAGGGACATCTCCAGGTATCCTGCTCTCTCTGGCCCCTGGGCCCAGATGGCTCTGGAGGGAAATTGAGGCTGGAGACCTTGCCCAGCCCTCCCTCGGTCTGATTCAGAGCCCGACCTCCCTGATGTCTTTGAGAACAAAGGATGAATAAAGAGGAACTAGCCAACTGAGTTGGGGAAACATTTGGGCAAAGGGATAGTGGGGTGTGAGTGTAGCTGGTAGCCCCAGCAGACAAGGAGGGGACCACTGGGCCAGAGCGGGGCTTAAGGGGAGGGATGGGGAATGAAGGGCTCCGGTGGTCTCGTCCCGTGCCCACTGACACGCTCTGTGTTTGCTTTGTCAGACCCTGGCCCGGCTCCCGGCACGGCCCCCCCGCCTCCCAGCTGCTGGAGCGAGCCCCCCACCCAGCATTACTTCTCCAGCTTCGGCCCCGGGCCCTTCCAGCCGGCTTCCCCCTCAGAGGGCGGAGGCGCCTCTTCCTCCTCGGCCTCCTCCTCCTCGGGCACCGTCCCGCACCCGCAGTACCATCGCACCGAGGGCACGCTGAGCGCCCGAAGCCGCAGCAACAGTGCCGAGCGCCTCCTGGAGCCTCCCGGCCCCGGGTCCGAGGACTATCATGACAGTGAAGGCGCCCGCAACAGGACCCGGGCAGTAGAGAACCAGTACTCTTTCTACTAAGCCCAGGAAGCAGAGTCCCCAGGGCTTCTGGGCAAGGAACCCCCTTCTCTCATGGGGGCGGGGACTGTTTGACCCGACACGGTTCCGGAGGAGTCCTCTGAGTTTCGGAGCTGGCCAGGTCCTCTCCCCTTTCTTCCCCTTCCCTCTCCCATTTTTCTCTCTGTCTTGGTCACACCTCCTTGGGTCACTGCTCTGGAAACTCGCCCCCTGACCCATTCTGGGGGGAGGGGGCACGGGCCACTGCCGCGTGGCCAGGATCCGATGTCCCTTTCCCACTCCTCCTTCCTCCCTTCCCTCCTCCCCCCATGGAGCGGCCCATGGGTCATGAGATCGAGTGCTCTATCAGAAGCTCTTCAGTGAAGATATGGATGTGATTAAAGAGCCTGTTTTAGGGACTGCAGCAACTCCCGAGCTCCGGGCCTCCTTCTTTGCTCTCCCCGTCTTCTATTCTTCTTTCCCCTCACCCCAGTACTCCCCCATTTCCTGTGGCTCCAGCCCCTGGTGTCTGAGCAAGGAGAAGAGCCTGAGACCGGTAGATGGGGCTGGTCCCTTCCAGGCACCCTTGCCACTTGCTAGCCCCATGTCCTGCTTTCTGGGCCCCCGATTTCTGATCTGGAGGAGGAGGCCAGGACAGGTGCTGGGCGTTTGTCAGCATCACGCTAGGAGCTAGAGGTGCACGGGTGGGAGAGCAGGACCCTGCAGGTCGGCTGAGGAGAAATATAAAAGGTAACAGACCATCACAGGTGTGGGGTGGAAAGGGTCCTTGGAGGCCCTGGAGCCCCTCCCTTCTTTCTTGGGGATCTGAGGCAGGGAGAGCTACGTGATCTGCCCAGGCTCGATCATCAGAAAGCTCCGAAGCAGATTTCAAACCAGGGCCTTTCTGATTCCCCCAAATCCTTGAGATTTGGAGCCAAAAGATTCCTTGTATGATCGTTTAGAGGTCATGTGACTTTGGGCAAACTATTTGATCATCTTCATGGCCAGTGACCAGTTGGGAGGACCAGTGACCCTTGGGCCCATCCAACTCAAATTCTCACCTGGTCTCTCCCATTAGCCTCCTGAGGGCCCTTTCTAATGCAGCCTTTTGGGGGAGCTGGGATTCCTGCAGTTCTCAACCCAGTTGAGCCCAAATCCAGTAGAAATGGGTGAGCCTTTGAGCTCCCTTTCCCAAACACACCCACATGGCCAAGGTGAAGCTGCCCTACCAAGTGGCAGTGATCAATTATTCAGTCAACAAATATGGTCTGAATGGTCTAACCCCATGCGAGGGGTTCTGGGGGGCTCCCAAAGCTCCCAGAGACTTGAACTCTGAGCCTGTCCTGAGAAAGGTGCCCTGATCTGTCTGGGGGTCGGCTTCCTTCGCCATAACATGACCGAGGCTGGGGATGAATTCCGAGACCTCCTGGGTTCTTAGTAACTTCACGGCCTATGTCCCCATTGATTATTTTTGAGTGGCTAATTAAGTGACTATGAAGGCAGTATTGTGATAGCTCCTCTGGACCAGATGGAGGGAGAGGCAGGCAGAGGGTGAAGAAGGTGGGCCCGAAAGAGATGAGAGCGATTCCCAGCCCTGAGTGTGGTTGAGGAGCCAGAACACGGATTGCGGGACATCCCTCGATCCACGAGCATTTATTAAGCACTGAACTAGACACGCAAGGACAAAATGGAACTAGGTCTGACCTCAAGGAGCTTAGATTGTAAGAACAGGAGAGGAGAGAAAGAATAGGAACATGTATAAGTATATGAAATTAAAACAAGATTGTGGGTGGGGGAGTTGGGAAGAGATCAAGAAAGGCTTCCTGTAGAAGGCGGCACCTGAGCAGGATTCTGAAGGAAACCGGGGATTCGTTCTACCCCCTTGGAGGTTCCCTCTGTCCATCTAGCACAGTGTTTATTAGCCCTTTGTGTTCTAGACCCCTTTGATGGTCCGGTTAAATCTAGGAACTTTTCTCAGAATGACTACTTGTTGCTACATCCATAACTGAAGGAAATAATACATTTGCAAAGGTCATTATCGCATTATTTTCCACCCAATTTCCTCTGAAATTTCTCCACAGACCCTGAGTTAGAAGCCCCTGAGCAACAGGCAGGGAAGAAGAATGGTCTTAGGGGTAGCTCTCCCAGCTGCTCCCCTACTTGCCCCCCTCTTCCTTTTCAACCTCTGCTGCTGAGCCTCCTCATCGAGGCCTTCCTGCCTCCTTACGAGGAGTCCTCGTTCTTGCTCACTCTCGGTGGAGGCCCAGCTTGCTTTGGAGGAGCGATCTCAGACAAGAAAGGCAGAAGGATGATTTGGGGGCTTGGATTTATTTTGTTTGCTGAAGTCCGGGGAGGTTTCCTTCCCAAAATTCAGTGCCCTCTTGGAGGGAGAAGTTACAAAGAGCGGCTTGAGTAGAGAATGGGGAAAACAGAGTAGAAACCAGCTGTGGCTCCCAGAGGCCTCTGGGTGTCTTAATTCAGGTAGGGGATATAACATCAGGTAGAAGTAGGTGAAGATCAGAAACCAGGGACTCCCAGGTGTCCAATTGAAGCCCCCTCGAGGAAGAGGAAGCTGAGACGCAGACAGGTAAGTGACGTGCAGCCAGAAGCAGCAGAGCTGATATTTGAAGCCGGGTCCTCTGACTCCCCTGAGCTCCTTCCACTGCCGTGGGCACCCATGACAAGGGAGTCAACTTGTGGGTTGGGTGGCTGCTCTGAGGCAAGTCACTGTGTGTGTTCCCAAGCTCCATTTGTGTCCCCAGGAAGCCAGGGCAGGCCTTCTGGAGAAAAGTCCCCAAGAGAAGAGGGTCTGGGAACAGGGAGGAGCTGAACCAGACTTTGCCTCTGGATGGAGAGAGAAGGGTGGGGCGGGGAGGGGCTTGATTGGAGCCAGCTGCTCCCCTCCAGCAGCCGTGAAGACTGTGGAGGGGCTGTGTCCCTAGGGAGGTCAGCTCCTGGAAATAGTCCTTTAGAATGAGCTCCCCCACAACGTCTGGAGAGAATGGAGCCTTGGGAAAGGTCATCGCTCCCCACCCCACCCCAACATGTGCCTTAAATCCCCAGAGCTGGCCCAGCAAATGCTGGCCAGAGTTTTCACCTTTGACTCCTTGAGCCCATTTTTGTCTTCCAGAACGCACATCCCCATTAATGCTAGCTGACATACGGAAGCGAGTTAGGAAGGTCGTAGGGGCGTTAACATCCCTACTAAGTGCTCCGCTCAAAAACCTAAGGGGCAAGTTCGAAGTCACATCAATTCTGACTCCAAGACAAGCAGCTTTTCTCCTGTGTCAAAGTCATTCCCTGCCCAGCATCCGAGGACCACACGGAGAGTAGCCACTGGTCTGCCCCTTTCTGTGTTTGGCCATGGCCCCGATGGACTGTGCTGTGAGGCAGCAAATGGTCTCCGTCCTTAATTGGTAATACAGCCTGCAGCTGGGATCTCAGTAGTTTGGTGTACTTCCAGGCGAGGAAATGACCTCTACTAAGACACAGGAGCTCCTGATTTACAGCTTTTGGTCATAGAGAAAATTACCCGGGCCACAGGTTGGCTCAGTCAGTTTCTATCAGAAGCAAGATCTGAACTCTGGTTTTCCTAGCCGAAACCAGCTGTCTAACCACTTTGCCAAATCTGCCTCCGACACACTCATATTATTACATGGACTTCGGATCAACCAGCAGTTAGTAGGCCCATTTTACAGGCAAGACACTGAGGTCGCAAAAGAGAAACAAGTTCTGTCCTTGGGGATATTACACTCACCTAAAAAACAGGAAGGATTTGAGATGAGTAAATAAGAGAGGATTTGAGAAGGCAAAAGTAAAAACTGGAAGCCCCAAGAGAAGCTTCACAGAAGAAATGGACTTTGACCAGAGTTAAAGATTCTAAGATGGTGGGAAGGGAGTATGTTCTAGGTGTGAGGTACAACCAGGGCAAAGTCATGGAGGGAGAACCCAGAACATAATACTCAGGAACTTCCAGGAGGCCATCTGGGTTCTAAAACAAAGCTTGCGTTCAAGGAAACCATGAAAGATATCTGCAAACGCCCGTTGTGGAGGCTTTAACGATGACGCTGAGAACTTTGCTGTTTCTCCAGAGATGAGAAACAAAGAAGTACCAAAGATCCCTGAGCTTGAGAGACGGCTGCTCGAACCTGGGCTTTGGGGAGATTATTTTGACAAATGTGGGGACGCAGGGAATAGTGAGGGATAAGCAGAAGTCTGGCTCGGCTCACGAGGGTCTTTAAAACCAGGTTCAGAAGTTTCCGATTTCTTGGGGAGCGATGGGAAGCGACGGAAGGGGTTGCGATCCGAGCTATAATTAGAAAAGATTAATTGACAGTGGAATTCAGAATGGCTTGCAGGGAGGAAAAGACTGAAAGAAGGGAGACCAATTAGGAAGCTATTGCAACAGTCTTAGGTCAGAGGTAATGGGCACTTGAACCAGAGTGGAGGCAGGAGGAGCGGAGAGGGGAGGAGAATTGAATTATGCTTTGTAGGTGGAATTAACAGGCGGTGGACACTAATTGGCTGGGGGGAGGGGGGAGGGGGAGGAAGGAAATGAAGATGACTCAGAATTTTTGAACCTGGGTGACTGGGAGAATGATTTAAGATGATAAAAATAGTGGTGTCGGGAAGGGGAGGGAAAGCTGGGGGATTTGGTTTTACAAGTGGCCCTGGTACCATTTCCAGCCAGAAATGTTTATATACTTGACAAAGAAGGGAAAAATAAGAAATGGTAGCTTGAGGGGGGCAGAAGGGAGAGAAAAGTCTGTCAGGGCTTGTAGGATTAGCCAATTATTTTTAGGAGCCTACTATGTGCTAGGCAGTGCTGCTCAGCTCTGAGATTACAAATACAAAATGGAGACATCCCCTGCCCTCGGGAAGCTTATGTTCTAACGAGAGAGACAACACCCATTGGAGGAGTGATAGCAAAAATCGATCAACAGGAGTTTATTAAGCACCTACTCTGCGCCAAATACTGGGCCAGAAAACCAAAAATGAAATTTCCTGCCTTCAGGGAGTTTATGTTCTAGTAGTAAAGATAACATGTACATGTTCTAGGTAAATGTCAAATTTAAGGGCTAGGGACTAAAGCTGGGATTTCGTTGATCTTGATAGTCCTGGGTGAGGAACTCTACCAATCACATAGAGCATCTTCTCTTTGACTATGGGAATACCTAAGGACAGGTTAAGCGATTTGCCTACTCGTGTGTAAAATTGATTTGTACGAAGAAAATCAATACGAAGTCATTTCAGGAGGGACTAGCGGTCGGGGAGGGACGATTAGGAAAGATGTAGGAGATGGCATTCAAGGTAAGCGCTGGAGGGAGCTAGAATTTCTAAGGTGAGAAGAGAGTGAGTGAATTCCAGGCAATGGGGAGATGGCCTGAGAGACAGAAAACAGAATGTGGAGCTTGGAAACAATCATAGATGAGCAGTTAAAGACCTGGATGTAATGAGCCTGGAAAGTTGGTAGGTACCAAATTGTGAAGCTCTTCAAATACTAAACAGAGGAGTTTGTATTTGATCCTAAGGAGGTACTGAGACTTCTTGAGGGTGGGAATGACTCCAACAGAGAGATTGTTTTAAGAATTTTTTTTAGGGATCATAAATTTAGAGTTGGGAGGAACCTTAGAGTCCAACTCTCCTATTTTACAGATGGAGGAACTGAGAGTAAGAGATGCTCAGTGTTTGCTCAAAGCCACATAGCAAGTTAAGTTTCCGAAGCAGGATTTGAACTCATGACTACCCCCTGTGCTGCCTTTGATAGGAGTGTGGAGAATGGATTAGACTGGGGAGATCCCGGAGGAGACCACTCGGGAGACTTTGGTCTAGGCGAGAAAAGACGAGAGCTGGAACTGGATGTTGGCCATGTGAGGAGAGAGAAGGGATCATGTGCAAGAGATATCGTGTAGGTAGCTTTAACGAGACTTGTCATATGTTTGGTTGGAGACCGAGGAGTTGAAAATGACTCTGAGGTCATGACTGGATGACTGGAAGGAAGGTGGTGCCTCTGACAGAAATGTGGAAGAAATATGGAAGGGGGATATATTTAGGGAGAAAGAAGACCGAGTTCTGGTTTGCACATGTGGAGTCGGACATGCCTTTGGAACTTCCTATTGGAAACATTTAACGGGTGGAGGGAGGAGGAAACGGAGTAAGGTCAAAGAAGAGATGGAAGAGATTAAGTCAAAAGCAGTGGTGGGAGTGGGGAGAAGTCTTGGGAAGCAGAATCCTTCCTCTGAGAAGAGAAGATGGGGAGACATTGGGGGAAAATATCAGGGTAAAATGGTGACGGGTCGAGTCATTACAACGAAGGATCTCTTTGTCTTGGTAAAATCAGGACCTCAGTCATCAGCTGAAAATGAGTGGGGAGGGGGGTTGAAGTAGCAAAATGTTTGGAGTAAGAGCTTGGGAGGCTGGGAGGCCACCAAAGAGAAACAGATTTCCATGCATCGGGGAGGACCTAGCTGCAATTATATAACGTGAATTTGTGGTGAGCAGTCAGGGAAATTTCTTCCAGGCTCGACAGGCAGGAACAGAGTAACTGAATGGGTCACGAGGAAGGGTAGGAGAGTAACAGGATGGAGGGAGGGAAAGGTCAAGAGAATGGTGGAGTCCATCCTGAGGAGGGAGGTTGGCAGAAAGCCTGGAAAGCTAGGGAGAGGTTGGATACTCTAGAACGGTTTCCAAAATATGGTCTAAGAAAACTGGGGTTTCTTGAGAGCTTTTTAGGGGATCTGTAAGGTCAAAGCTAGTTTCATAATGATACCAGTACATCCTATGGTAATTATTGATATGTCCAGCCCACAGAAACGAAAGGTTTTTGGAAAGGAGGATCCTCAAATTTAGGAAGTGTGAGAGAGAAAAGTAGCTGGGTAGCAAGTTCTTTAAGGACAATGGAGTCCTGGGTTTTCCACTCCATTGGAGGAATGAATGAGGAGAGAGTGGAATAATCTGGTTTCCTGGACTTCTAAATTAATCAGTCATTCAACAAGTAGCTCTTTTAGTGTTGTTGGGCTTTGGGGGGGTTGGGGTTTTTGTGGTCACACAAGGTCACACAGATACTAAGTGTCAAAGGTCTGGGGTTGGATCTGAATTCAGGTCTCTAACTCCGGGACCTGTGCTCTGACTACCATAACCTAGTCATCCCTTAATGAACATTTCTACATTATCTACCAAGTGCCAGAAATTGTGCTAAGTGCGAGGGACACAAAGCCACACAGGTACGTCCCTGCCTTCCATGAGCTTCCATTCTATCAATGTAAAAAGAAGAGAGGTGGTTGATGAAAGCTAGCTGAATGGAGGTCAGTCCTCCAACTTGGCCAGCGGGAAGATGGGAAACAACAGGAGCGGGACTCTTCTTCCTCGACCTTTGGTGGATGGGAAAGGATATCCTTTAGAAAAAATAAGTGGTTTTATTCAGGACCAATCACTTCAGGTTAAAGTATATATAATATATATACTTTATATATATATAATTATACATACATATATTTATTTATATATTATATATATACTATATATAAATATAACAATATATCATATATATTACATAAAGTTTGCTTGTGAGAGAATACCCAGAAAAAGGGCCACACAGTTTGGGGGTGAGGAGAGGAGGAAAGGGAGAAGGGGTCTCAGAAGGACTGAGGGGAGGGGGAGCTTTCTGCAGTCCCTGTGGACAACAGGTAATGAGGAACCTGAAGGACTTCTCAACCAGAGGAGGGAAGTGAGGTTTTCGTTAGCTTGCTCAACAGCCCCAAGGTTATTTTTGAAATCCTTTTGACACATCCGGGGGACCCCTCCCATGTCTGGAATGCTTGGAGAAGAACAGACAAAATTGGGGGAGGGGAGGGGGAATCTCGCCACCAGCTGTACTTGGTTTGCCTCCCCAGTCGACATTTATTAAGAACCTACTGTGTGCCAAGTACTGTGGGATGCCTTGGGGACACAGAGCAAGACAAAAGCAAAAGAAACCAACCCCTGCTCTGCTGAAAGGTTCTGGTGCTATGGAAAGGAGTGTTCCCCAGGGAAGATCCTTCCTCTTGATATTTTGTGGAAAGCAGCCCCCCCATTATCCCCACCCTCCCATTACCCCCACCATCCCCCCCACCCCACCCCGGCCACACACACGTACATCATGGAGGTTTTGTCCAGCCCTTGTATTCCTCAGACTTCATTACCATCACTACACTCAACAAAATACCCCAGAAAGCTTAACATTCTATCAAAACCAGAACTAGGGGTAGGCCACGTGGGGAGCTGCTCTAGACGTCACACACATTGGGGTGCAACAAGTGACCCTTTCCATGCTACTTTTGATTAACGTGCATACTCTGATGCTGGAAAACAGCTCTCTCTGGAGGGCATTTGTTTAGCGATGGGTCATTAAGTGGTAGGTGCTTAATAAGTCCTTGTCGATTAGTTAATGACCACTGTATCGCAGATGCTGCCAGCCCTGGGCTCAGGACACTTTGATTGGGACCCCACGCTTCTCCATATAGTCTAAAGTCCCATATGGTCTTTTGGACCCCATGTCATACGGCTGACCCATTTGGAGCTTGCGGTCCACTCCAGACGTTCCCCCCAGAGCTTTTTCATCCAAAATGTTAACTATCTGTGCTTCCTCCATATCATATTTACAAAGTGATTTTTTTTTTTTTTTTTTTTTTGCTGAGGCAATTGGGGTTAAGTGACTTGCCCAGGGTCACACAGCCAGGAGTCTTAAGTGTCTGAGGTCACATTTGAACTCAGGTCCTCTTGACTTCAGGGCCAGTGCTCTACCCACTGTAAAAAGTGATTTTTAAGTATTTATCAGGTATTTAAATTTAAATGATCTAAATACTGATAGTAAATACAAGTACAGTAAGTACCTAATATATACCAGGCACCATGCAAAACACACTGGTGGATAAAAAGGAAACACCCCATGCTCTCAGTAAGCTTATATTCTATTGGAAGAAGTCCATCGCCTAGGGTGAATAGAAACAGAAAAAAAAGACAGGAAAAAGAAACTATCACAGGCATTTATTAAGTGCCTACTGTATACAAAGCATTATGTTAGACACTGGAGAAAGTGTGAAATTGAGAAAAAAGATAGTCCCTCCCCACAGAGATGAGTTTGGTGGCTCATTTGAGCATATACCCACAAAGAGAGCTATAATCCAATGCCTGATTATATAAGTGCATCGGAGAGTTGGAAAACAGGGAGTTCTCGGAGGAAGTGAGACCCTCTGCAGGAAGAGGATTAGGGGTAGGAAGAGGGCTTCCTGCAGAAAGTTCTCTTTAAGGTGGGCTTTAACAGAGGGGCAAGAATTAAATGAGAAGCAGTGAGAGGGTTTGGAGGGAGGGCTGGCCTTAGGGTCAGGAAAATCCAGGTCTAGCCCCTGATGTGGATAGGCTGCGTAAATTTGGCCAGTTTACTTAATCTCCCAGGATCCCCAGGAAACTTGAAGAGACAGAACTTCAGAGTAGGTACGATCTGCTTCGGGAAAGGGAGTTTCCCTGAGGGATCACTCTTATACCAAGAAAATCACAGGTTCAACAACAACAACAATAACAAAGTCAGTTTACAAAGGAGAAAAGTCGGGACATTTTAGGAAAAGGACACGTTGTTTATTTTATTTATTTATAGTTATGAAATGAATAAATATGAATATATTTATATTCAGTGGTCAGAGAATAGTTGGGCCAAAAGGAATAAATATTTATCTAGTGTCTACTTTGTGCCCTGCCAGGTAATAAGTAATTATTTGTTTCAAACATCATCTTTTTGATTCTCACAATACCACTGCAAGTAGGTACTATTATCATTCTCATTTTACAGATGAGGAAACTGAGGCAAAGTTAAATGACTTGTCCAGGGCCACAGAGCTAGTAAAAATAGATGAGTTCAAATTTGAAATCAAGGCCTTCAACGCCTCCAGGTCTAGAAATCTATCTTGTCTCTGTCCCAAAATATGGAGGATATACAGGAAAGTGAGTACCCCCTATGGAAGGCCTTAAGTACAAAGCAGAAGAGCCTGAACCTGACAAGCAATAGAGAGATACTGGAACAGGAGCAGCAAGTACAGATTTCCTACATAGGCAAGATCATTCTGGCAGTCCAATGGATTGGAAGGAGAAGGAAGGGAAGATGAAAAGGTCTGCAAAGACATAGCCTTTGAGAGGCTTCTTAACCTCTGCTGTCTGAAGGATTCTGGGATAGATGTATCATGGGTCTGCAAACTTGAATAGAAAAAAAGACTAACCTTTAGCTGCAGTTTAGCATTTTCTTACCAAAAAAAATTAAAATGACAAATAAAAAGCTTATATAATACTGAGAAGAGGCCCCCAGATGCCCAGGGAATTCTTCACATAAATAAAGATCCCCTGAAGGAAGCACAGTTATGGTAAAGAGGGCCTGGGCAGGTAGAAAGGGCTTTGTGAATTGAGAGAGAAGGGCTAGGAGACCAGGGATGCGAAAGCAGATCTAGACTTGGCAGCTGAGGACATTTATCCCCCTCCCCCAGGGCTATGAAGTTTCTTTATGTAAAGGCCCACAAAATAAAGTTTTTGTTTTTACTCTAGTTCGGCCCTGCAACAGTCTGAGGGACAGTGAACTGGCCCCTATTTAAAAAGTCTGCGGAGAGTTCAGCATTTCCCTCCTCAAGCATCTTTCTTAAACCGAGACCCATGACTCTGAGGGGAGGCACGTCCTGTCCCTGGCCTTAACAGTAGCTGGGACCCAGTTTGTCGCACGTTTTCTGATAGGTGAGACATGTGGGCGCTATGAGGATTCTGGGTAACCTTTCCCAGAGAAGGCAGAGAAAAGGCACCGATCTCGGGGTGAAGGAGGCCAGGAAGGGAAGGAGGGGCCAGACAGAAACTCCAACAGCTTCCAAATCTTGCTAGAGGCCGAGAGGAGTCAGTACAATGTGGAGGAAAGGGCTGGCAGCCTAATACCCGGGAGACCAAGGTTTGTGTTCCAGCTCAGCTGTTAACTCCTTGTGTGACCTTGGGCCTCTCTGGAACCCACGAGGGCTGGGGGTTGGGTTCCAGAGTCTTTAAGGATCCTTCTGGCTCTGATATTCTGTGATCTCTGAATTCTATGATCGCTGGAAATGAGAGCATTCAGGGCTGGGCTTGAGGGAGGGTGAGAAAATCCTGTACATGCAACTCTCAGCTGGTGCTTGGGGTGCCCCTAGCCCATAAGCTTTTGGGACCAGATGCTGCTATCGAGGGCAAGACCCTAGGATGGTGCAGGGTCTCAAGTCCATCTTGGGTCAGGGGTTGATTAGGCAGTATGGTATATCAGGTAAAGGGCCTGGAAGCAAGAAAATCTAGACTCAAATCCTACCTCTGGAACTCCCTATGTGGTCTTGGGCAAGTCTTTTAACTTATCTCAGGATCAGTTTTCCCCATCTATCAAATGGGGGTAATAATCACACCATCCTCACAGGATTATTATAAGAGTAAAATGAGTTAATTCTAAGCCAGATAAATTCTGGCTGTTTTCTGAGCCTTAGTTTCCTCACCTGTACAATGAGAGAAGTGGGCTCAATGACTGCTAACATCCCTCCATACTTGTTTCCTGTACAGTAACTTAAATTCCTGCATATTCATTCATTTAACAGGTATTGATTAGAAGAAGCTGGCGAGGCTGGAGGCTGAGAGCCAGCCGGTGAATGTGTTGTGTGATTTTAATGAAGGGGCCATGGGATGACTAGTTCCCGGCTATTGGGGCTTCAGGGCTAAGGCCGACACCTCTGTCAAAATAGGGGTCTGGGGGCCACGGGGCTCTTAGGTGGGACATGCTTGGGACAAGCTTCCAGAGAATGGCACGGAGTGGGGTTTTGCTACCCCCTGCTGGCAGAATCCAGCCGGACTCGGGATTCACAGGCCCCCTGGGGTGGGGTTCATTTAGGGCTCTGTGTCTTCCTCTAGTCTGGCTGCTTGTAGCTGCTGGGGACGTGGTCACAAGTCAGCAGAGCCCAGCTTCCTCAGAAGGAGGCTGTGGGGGGGATTTGGTCCAAGACCAAGATGCTTGTGGAGATCCTGCTTGGATGTTGGGATGGAAAGAATCTTGGGAAGGCAGAACAAAATCCTCCCCTCCCCATGGGCATCTTGGCCTCCTCTGATATGACCCGAGCTTCATCTTTCCCGAAATCCTCCTGAGAGGGGGAAACTTCCAAAACTTAGAAAACAGCTTGGGAAGGGGGTTCCTGAGGGAATGGGCACCAGATAGGTGAGCTGGGGTGCAAGGGAGGAGTCTGAGCCGGAGCACCAGGAGAAGAAACTAAAAGGGAGATGGAGTTTTTGAGTTTTTTTTCTCCATCCTTTCCCCTCCTTCATCACACTCTGGGAAACTTCCTCCCCTGGAAGGAGGCTGTTCCTGTGTCAGTTTCACTTCCCCATGTCAATATCAGGCATTTCTCCACCCGCCCGGGCTATTTCTGCTTGGGCTGTTTCAGAATGATGGATCCAGCCCGATGAGGGGGAGAGCCTCCCTCCCCTGCACCCTCCCCTCTCCCCGCCTCAGGTCTGATGGAGATGATGCAGAAAAAGGGAGATGCCTCCGATTCATCACTGTCAGAGCCCAAAGGCTGCGAGCTGGAAGAGGGTGATGATGGGAAGCCAGGTCTCGTTTGATGCTTTTACAGATCTGTGATTTTGTCAGAACCAATCCCATTCCCCCCACCCTCCCAGGACACCTCACCTGTGCAATTCTCATCCGTCTCTTTCTACCCAACATGGCGGGGGTCCTCATGAAATCTCACTGTCAGAGCTAGCAGGGGCCTTAGCAGGGGTCCTCAAACGTTTTAAATAGGGGGCCAGTTCACCGTCCCTCAGACTGTTGGAGGCCAGACTATAGTCAAAACAAAAACTTGGTTTTGTGGGCCTTTAAATAAAGAAACTTCCTAGCCCTGGGCGAGGGGGATAAACGTCCTCAGCTGCCGCATCTGGCCCACGGCCGTAGTTTGAGGACCCCTGCCTTAGAGACTCAGAGAAGTGAAGGGACTCAACCTTAAGTCATGTAGCTAGCAAGGGGCCAAGCCAGAATTCAAACCCAGTCTAATGCTCTTTCTGTCTCGTGTTCCTTCCATTCTTGTAGCTTCTTGGGGAAATGGAGACAAAGGGCACAGATGGCAGAGTTCTCATTCAGGAGAGAGTGTCAAAGTGCAAAAGACCCAGGGTCAGAAGCGCTGCCCCACCCCCACCGAGCCGGGAGGGGGCACCAGGACAGACCCTCATCAAAAGTGTTTCCATTCCTGTTCTCCACCTCCCTGTACACCCACTGACTGGTCCCTGGCCTGTATCCTGTTCTCCAGCAGGGGGCGATAGAGTGCTGTAGAAAACCACACAGGCCCTAGAGGGACAAGATCTGCGTTCACAGCTATTTCACCTCCTTGGTCTCAGTTTCCCCCTCTGTAACCTAGAGGGATTGGACTTTCTGGCCTCTGAAGTCCTTTGCAGCTCTATACCTAGCATTATTTTCTACTCTGGCCAAGTAACTCCATTGTACTCCTCTCCCTTTCAGCTTATTTTTATGTGTCTTCTCCAGTTAGATTGGAAGCTCCTTGAAGGCAAGGACTGATTTATGTCTTTCTTTGTGTTCCCGTGCTTAGCACAGTGGCTGACACATGCTTAATAAATGTTTATTGATTCTGACTCTCTCTGATTATGCTAAAGGATTACTTTACAATCTGCTAGCCAATCCAGGCAGCTCCTCCATTGTGGTGTTCTCTTCCTTTGTATAATATATGGTGGTTCTCTGGGAGAGCAGGTTTCTTGGGGAGGTTTCTGGAGGCAGCCTTACTTTCAGTTCCAAGTAATAATCACTTCAAATACAGCCAGGAGTTAAAATCCAATCTTTTATTGTGTCTTCCAAAATAGTCCAGTTAGTTTTCTTAGAGGCCTATCTCCTTCCTTGGTTCCAAGAGCTCTTGCAGCTTGTCTGCCAGCTTCAGCCTCCAGCTTTCTCTGAATCTTGGTTTTACTCCTCCAAATCCTTCTTTCTGCCTGATGCAGTCTCTAGCTTGTCAATCTCCTGACCTGAACTCTCACTCTGTCAATCTTTGGAACTGAACTCACTTCACTAACTCAGCTCTTTTTATGCTCTTTTAGAGGTGTAAACTCAAAGGTTGACTCCTCCTCTGAGAGTGGGATTATGGGAGGTGTGAATTCACAAAGTTACAAAGTTAACTTGGTGTATCTCCCTTACTTGTTTTTTTAAATTTTATTTTATAATAACTTTATATTGACAGAACCCATGTCAGGGTAATTTTTTTTTTACAACATTATCCCTTGCATTCGTTTCTGTTCTGATTTTTCCCCTCCCTCCCTCACCCCTCCCCTAGATGGCAAGCAGTCCTATATATGTTAGATATGTTGCAGTATATCCTAGATACAATATATGTTGCAGAACCGAACAGTTCTCTTGTTGCACAGGGAGAATTGGATTCAGAAGCTCCCTTACTTGTGAACTCCAATGTATGAGCTCTAATGTGTAAACTCTCTTAAAGGTGTGAGCTCTAATGTGTGAATTCTCCCAAAGGTGTGAACTTAAGCACTGTTTCTATCAACTCTAGTGATTTAAAACTTTGTAAGGATTCTAACAATCCATCTAAGCAATATTTGTATTTCCATAAATCTCTTTTGACAGGAAAAACTTTTTAAGATCCAAAAAAAAAAAAAAATGAATCAGTAATGGTGGAATTCAGCATCAGGTGTTGCAAGCACAAAAAAAATTTAGGAATATCAGAAGAGTCTTCCTGGTACCTTCAAACTAGGATCATTATCTGTATTAATGGCATTGAACAACACGGTCCTGTAGCCACCATCTCCTGTGATCTTTAGATGCTTTGCTGGGTTAATTGGTCCAGACTAGCAAAAGAATATGACTTCCTTTGATCCTTCATCTCCAGCACCCAAGCACTAGTTAGTACCTGGTGCTTAAAGCAGATGGACTGAATTTACCATTGAACCTGGATTTAAATACTGATTTGTCTACTTACTCTTCATGTGACTTTAAACAAGTCACTTGCTAGAAATACCCGACAACCAATTTGTACCCACTATGTGCCTCTCCATTGCTCTTCGGGTCATCCCCAATTTTGATTCTTCAGAGATCATGGTGTTCCAGGATTGTAAATTTATACAGGATTAATGAGAGAACATTGAAATTAAAGAGATAGGATTTACAGCCAAAGGCCATCTTGGAAGCATAGAAAGCACTGCTCATTTTGGATCCTGAGTGGATGGGGTTCCAAAGGAAAAAAGGAGCCCTTGAGAAACAATGAAGTCCTCCAGACAGTTCTATTCTGGATGCCCCAGAACATGACAGTGACTCCTCAAATGAGTTCTATGATTTTAGAAAAGCTAATCGAGCTACCCATTCATGAAAATTTAAATGAATGAAAAGTGCCTCATGTCTAGACGATACATGAAGTTGGGAGGTCAAGCCTTTAAGCTACTTGATCAGGATATAAATCTTAGACAGGGACTAAAAAGAAAGATGATCTGGGCCCAGAACAGAACTGGAACATGAATACACTTACCTCACTCAGCTCTGAGATCACAGGTTACTTGGATTTAGTATGGGGATGGGATTGAGGGAATAAGGTCAAACCTCTATTCATTTGTTTAGTCTTTGAATAGACCAATCAGGAACCAGTCGAAAAAGTCAAACTAAGAAAGTACCAAATTGAGACCAAACAGGGAAAGAGGGAAAATTCAAGTCATAAGATCAATCTCATCCCCATACACAAATGACCACAATTTCTCATAGATTTCTGCCAGTGGGGAAGACAATCCCCAGCAAACCCAGGTTCTGAGTGAAGGGAGGTTTTATTCCTTAGTACCATCTGCTTTGCAAAAAAGTTCAATGTTCCCCTTAAAATTATCAGGTCCGTGACTAGACGGTTACTGATTCTTGGCTTGTTCTCCCTTAGTCCTTTGATGTGCTCCAGGAGTTCCCGCAAGGCTACTCCTCCACTGCCCTATCAAGCCTGAGGAGTTTGTTATCCTTCTATAGAGACAGCAGCCCTGGGAAGTGGCGCTGTTCTCTTAGCATGAGACTATTTAGAACCTGGTGTCTGTGAACTTTTTAAAAATTGGCGGTTGTATTTTCCTGTAACTGGTTTCCTGTGTGTTTCTGTGTGTTGTATTTTATTAATTTAAAACATTATTCTGAGGGAGAATACAAGCGCTTCACCAGACTACCTTCCATCCACTGAATGCCTAGCTGCCAAACAAGGTATAAGTGGCAACTGGGATCATCTTTTGTGGAGGGAGGTGCCTTTGGTGCCATTTATTGGACGGGGTGGATGGAGTGTGGGGTGAAGACGACATTGCGCAGAATGAGAACATAGAGAACAGGCAGAGAGTATTTTCCTGTATTTTCATACAGGAACTGAGAAGAGTGGAACTGAGCTTTTAAAAAAGGATACAAAGATGCTCTGACAATTTCTCTCAGGGTTCTGTCGGACACAGATGATTAATTTCATTTTTGGTTCTCTAATTCTCAACAGCCTCGGGTGTCAAATCCACCCATACTGATCAATTTCTTTGTAAAGTTCCATCTTCAAGGTTTGTCCGGGCACCGAGGGGTTAAGTGACCCGTTTATTCATCTGTGCTCATGTCTGTGTGTGAACGTGTCTCCCTGGCTCCAAGGCTGTTTCTCTGTCTCTTCCGTGTGTCTCTCTCTCTCTGTTTGTCTCTGTCTTTGTCTATCTCTCCCTGTCCCCCTCCCTCGTTCTTTCTGTCTCCCTTTGTTTCTATCTGGGTCTCTCTCTCTCTCTCTCTCTCTCTAAATGTTTACTAATTGGCTTAAGTGACTTGCCAGCGTTACTTACAAGTGACGGAGATTGGATGTGAAATTTCCAGGTTCCAGATCTAAGCGCCACCTAGCGGCTTTCCTTTAGACATTGAAAAAAGGAAAAAAAAAAAAAAAAGAAAGAAACGGCGAGGTTACACTCTATTGGAGGTTAAACCCACGTGGCCTAGTTTCTCCGGTTTCTGATTCGTTCGCCGTATCTTAGGCTCGGCTAGAGCCCGGGACAGACAGAGGTACTGACCAATCACAAAGACATGAGGGGGCGGACTCCGTAATCGTCAATATGATTGGACTAGCCTAGCCAATGAAATTCCGTCTGGAGGTGGGCAGGCTCCGAGTTCAGGCCTTTCTTCCTAGTTGCTAGGACACGTGAACGCGTCGGGGGCACGTACAAAAGGAAAAGCGGAAGGAAGGGGCGGTGGCGCGCCGACTGGCGTCATCACTACGCGCGGGCCGCCGCTGCGGGCTGTGAAGGCGAAAGAGGGGCTGTAGCACCATGGCCAGCTCGGCTTCGTCTTCCGTGCGGGCACCGCGGCCCAAGAAGGAGCCGCAGCCGCTCATCATTCCCAAGAACGCGGCGGAGGAGCAGAGGCTCAAGCTGGAGCGGCTCATGAAGAACCCGGTAGGCAGAGGGGAAGCGGGACGGGGACCGGGCTGGTCCGTCCTGACAGAGGGAAACTGAGTCCCAGGGAGCGCCAGGGCTCCTGAGGCTGCCCTCTCTAAACATTCGTCTGTCCTGCCGCAGCGAATGGAGCTCCTAATTGACCTGGGACTAGGGGGGGTTCTTGGGGGCGAGGGCTGTTTTCACCCCGCTGGTTTCGTAGTGACAGTGCCGGGAGGCGGGGGTGGGGACGGTCCACAGCTCAGGTCATCCGTGCGGGAAGGGCTGGAGAGAGTCAGAAGTCACTGATCTCAGGGAGACTGGGGTGGGGTGGGATGTTCGGGCTACAGAGTCCGGGCGCTGACCTTTAACCCCCGTGAGTTCCTGGACAAGCCCCCCAGTGCCCAGCCTCCTTGTTCCCACCCGAGCAATGGGCAGGGCTCACTCAAGCAAACTGTGGAGCTTTTTCTCAGAAAAACATGTGAGTTCCGGAGTCTCCTAGACCAAAGCTTCTTAAGCTTGTGGGGTCTGGGGCAGCTAGGGGGCGCAGTGGATAGAGCACCAGCCCTGAAGTCAGGAACACCTGAGCTCAAATTTGCCCTTAGATACTTAACACTTCCCAGCTGTGTGACCCCGGGCAAGTCACTTAATCCCAGTTGCCTCAGCTGAAAAAAAAAAAAAATGTGTGGGGTCTGGAAACCAAACGTCATCCCGAATGACTATAGCTAAATGCTTGGTTTGTCGCCTAAAAATTCGGGCAAAAGGGGTCCCAAGTGGAAAAGATTTCCGATTTCCGAAGCCCTGTCTCCCCAGGCTGGGGTGCCCCGGCCTTGGCGTTAGGAGACTCTTCCTGGTAGCTGTCGCACATCAAACCACGGGGACTTCAGGGGCTGCCTAAAGGCCGTGCCCGTCTAATCTGGTGTGGGGTTTCCCATTGCAGGACAAAACGGTGCCCATCCCAGAGAAAATCAACGAGTGGGCTCCCAGGCCGCCTCCCGAATTTGTCCGGGATGTTATGGGTAAGGTGTGGGGGGGTGTGTGTGTGTGGTGGGGGGGCATCTGTGCCTGTGGTGACCACGCCAAACCCATGTGCCCCCGAGCGGAGTAAAGAGCCCTTGGGGAACGGGGAACGAAATGAATAAAGATCCAATAGGTCGCAGAACTGTGGTTAGTATGTGGCCTCCTAAGCCACATGGCAGCCCACGGGGGTCTTTAGGGATGGTTTAGCTGCCTCTGTCCCTAGTGGAGTTGTGGGCCACGGAGTGAGCCCAGGGCCAGGCAAAAGCACTTTCTCGTTCTTCCTGAGGCATTTTCTTGTTCTGTGACCGCCGAGGCATTTCAGATTTGTCAGCCTCTGTAGGTGAAAAATTGGGCTGAGAGCAGCTGCCAGATAATAGCAGCCCCTGCTGCCCAGAGCTGGGAGGCTCACGTGAGACACACAAATGTCCCCTTTGTAAGGTTAAAGCCCCACAGAATTGCTGAGAGCTTTCTCTCCCTAAAATCTGTGCATTTCTCAAAGCGGGGGCCCACGACCCCTGAGCATGAGGATTGTTTAGATGCTTCTTGACCCCGAGGTGCTGCTAACGTCACAGACACTCACCTTTCTGGGATGCTCTAGAGTTTTCCAAGCTTCTGGACAGTCTTGGGTGTCCATGACTCCCCCTTAATCTCTTCTGTTTCTCTGTCCTCCCCCAAACTGTGGGCTTGGGGCCGGCACTTGGTCTCAGTGAGGTCCCTGAGTGTCTCCATCTTGCCCTAGGTTCGAGCGCGGGGGCCGGCAGCGGAGAATTTCACGTCTACCGGCATCTTCGACGCAGGGAGTATCAGAGACAGGACTTCATGGACGCCATGGCTGAGAAGGTTGGTCAGGGCGCTCTCTGAGGCCGCGGCATCGGGCCCGGAATCCCCCCAAGGAGGCCAGGGGGTCCCTGCTGGAATTCTGTGTACATGTGGAGGCATCACATATTGGGAAAGACTGACCAGCTGGGGGAGGGGGAGGGGGATCATGCCTCTTGCCAGTGTCCGAGGAGCCGTGGGAAGAAGGAGGAATTAGCCTTGTTTTGCATGCTTAGGAACAGCTCTATAAAAACAAGGAGCGGGGTTCGTTGTGCCTGCCTGTAGGGGGCGCCCTGATGTTCTGCTGAGAGCATTCTCTACCTAGGAGTGGGAAGCGTGAGTAAGGGAGTAACTGGAACCAGTTGTGGAAAGAAACGGGCTCTGAGTGACACTGACTCTGGGTAAATTACTCCTTCAGGAGGAAGCTAAGTAGGTATTGAGCCCTTATTCTGTCAGGTACCGTGCCGGGAATACAACTACAAGGAGAAAGACAGATAACCCCCCTCCCCCTCCCTCGCCTAGGGACTTCTGCTCTCAGAGGAAGAGGAGCTGATAGGCAGGAGGAGGGGGAGGGGTGAAAGTCCTAGATGGGAAGTATAGAGAGAAACAGGTGCAGGAGGGGAATGAAGGTGGTCTGGCCCTGGGGACCACCCAACATCGGGGGGCTCTGGCCCAGGCCCGGCCTTAGGAAGGAATGTTCCAGGACTGGGAGGCAGTCCAGGATGGGAAGGCCTCAGAAACTGAGGAGGAGGAGAAATCAGTAAAAACATTTCTTTTTTATTATTTTTTTATTTTAGTGAATGAATGAAAAAGCATTTATTCCATGTTTGCTGTGTGCCTAGATATTTGGGAATACAAGCGGCACATATGTAGGGAGATGATAGAATGATTTTGAGGCGCTGTTAGCAGTGGGGGCCATTAGGAAAAACTTCATTTAGATGTGGCCTTTCAGCTGAACCTTGAAGGAAATGAGGGCTTCCAAAGGGTGGCAGCAGTCAGGAGGACAAGCCTTCCTGGGCTGGGTCAGGGCACAGGCTCTGCCAGAAATAATGGAGAATGGGAGAGGAGGCCATAGGCCGCACTGCACTGCAGCATGGGAGAACAGGGGTTGTGTATATAAGGTTGGAAGGGTCATTTGCTCAGGAAATCAGTCCAGTGTGCCTCCTTGGGTTCTTCAGGAGTGTCTGCTTCCACACACATCATTGCAGGTTCTATTCTCAGCCATTGTCACCTGGAGCTCTTGTGGGAGCAAGGTGATCACTCAGTGATCTTTCTAAAACAAAATCTGAAATAGATTTAGAAGAATTGCACATGTTTAACCCACATTGGATTACTTTCTGTCTAGGAGAAGGAGAGAGGGAGAGAGGGAGAAAAATTTGGAACACAAGGTTTTGCAAAGATGAATGTTAAAAACCATCTTTGCATGTATTTGGAGAAATAAAATACTATTAAAAAATAAAGTAAAATCCAAGCCTGCCTCTTCCTCTTGGTCACCTCTGAGTCAGCCTAGAGACAGAAGCAGAGCTTGGGGGCTCCCCCAATCTCCACCCTTGGTCCCTCTGGTTCATTTTTTCCTTCGTATTTTCTCTTACACATTTGTTATTAATAGCAAGTGTTTCCATAGTACTCATACATTACCTCTTTTGGTTCACAGAACCACTCTGTGAAGTAGGTGCTATTATTCCCATTTTACAGATTTAAAAAATTGAGACAGAAATTAAATGACTTACCATAAATATCTGAAGCAGGATTTGAACTCAGTCTTTCTGATTCCAGTGCTGTATCCACCACATCACCTTGCTACCAGGAAATAACCATCTGCCAAGTAGTGGTCTGGTGACATGAAATAATTAGTTCATCTTAAGAAAAGACCTTAGCCCCCAAAGCTATCTTTTTTTTGGAGTGTCTCCTCCCCCCTCCCCCAATTACTATAGTGGTACCACTTGAAAAGGCATCATTTTAGAGCCCTTACTCCTGAGCTTCAGTTTCCAAATCTGTACAATGGAGGTGATAAAAGGCAATCCCAGGGCAATGACGAGGAGGGGTCCGTGTCTATCAGCATAGCACAACCCATGAGAAACCGGACAATTCTATCAGGGGAAGATCTTTCTAAAGTGATGTTTTCTTTGCAGCAAAAAATGGATGCTGAGTTCCAGGAGAGACTGCAGAGGAACAGAGTGACGGCAGAGGAGCAAACTGCGAAACGGAGGAAGAAGCGGTAAGAGGTTTCCCGTCAGAGCAGAACTGAGCACTGGGACATGGGGAACAGTGGAGGTGGCTTCCAGAGGCCCCTGGTGGGGGGTGAGGGGTTAGTCCAAGGTCACTGCGGCAGTAATTCTGGGGGTGGATACATCTTTTCTGGTGATAGACTAAAGGGACCAGAGTTAGGACTGGGAGAGCTGGGGAGTGAGTGGAATCCAGGCCAGATTCTGCCTGTGGGGTCAGAAAAAAGCTGATTATTCTGGTTTAGCGTTTTCCAGACTTGTCCATGGAACTCCCAGCATGCTGCTTATTGAGACGAATGGGATTCTTGGAGAAAAATCTTCATGCTGGAAAGGTTTCCCTAAAATATTGAATTGAAAATTGTAGAATGAATGAAAACTCTTAATACAGCAAATTTTTAGTATGAAAATGAGCTAAATTTCCCTCCCACAATTTTCTAAATTGACCTTTCTAGTGGGTGGGGGGTTGATCTGCCACCTGATGTCTATGTGACCTCCGTTAAATGAGGCTAGTACTTCACTCCTGGGAATTATTATGAAGACCAAGTGAAGTGGTGTGCTTTATCCAGTAAAGCGCAGACCTGCCTCCCCTCTGCCTGCTCCAGGTCGTCCCCAAGGCAGGGCCGTTCAGGTCCCTCCCTTAGTCAGTAAACTTCGTGGCTCCCCGTGACCTCCAGGAGCAAATATAAGATCCTCTGCTTGGCACTCAAAGCCCCTCCTAACCTTCCCAGACTTCTGTCATTCTTAGATCCAGGACCTCCAGCTCCTTGACTGTGCCACAAACAAGACCCTTCCCCTCTTGGCCTGACTCTGTGTCCCAAATTTGGGACACTCTCCCTCCTCTACTCCAAACACTAATCTCCCTGGCTTCCTTTAAGTCCCAACTGAAGTCCTTTCTTCCACAGGAAGCCTTCCTCCTCCCCTTAGTTCGAATGCCTTCTCTGTTAATTATGTCGTCCTTAGCCTGTAGAGAACTGGTTGTTTGCATGTTGTCTCTGCCACCAGATATCAGCCCCCCACCAAGGGCAGGGGTTGTCTTATCCCCACCACGAAGCCCATGGTAGAAGCTGAGTAAACGTTGATTGATTGATATCAATGACAGCTGTTACTGTTATTAAGCACCTACTGTGTGTCAGGCATTGTGCTGATTGTAATTCTTTGTCCCCAACCTCTCATTGTTGTGTTTTTAAAACACACACTTCAGCTTATAACAGGAAAGAACTAGGTGTTTCAGAGCCAAAAGACTCTTGACCCCAAGAAATCGCTCAGGGATCCCAGATTTCCCCTCTGGGTCTTACCTGAGAAGAAGGAAACTTCTTGGTGCCCCACTGTGATTGGGGGGAGGAGGGAAGAGGGGAGGAGAAAGGGGCAGCCTCCCATGGCTCCCCTTGGCCACAGAGCCTGAGGCTCAGGATATCTTGGGAAACTCCTCCTACGGTGGCCTCATTTCCACGCAGAATGTCCTGACGTTCCCCGCGGGAGAGCGCAGCTGCTCTGAAAGGCTTCTGTTTTGAGGACACCAGGGACCTAGCCAGCTTGTTTCCTTTCCTTTACAGCCAGAAGTTTAAAGAGAAGAAGTTGCTGGCCAAGAAGGCGAAGCAGGAGCAGCAGAAGCTGAAAGAAGGTAGGCCGTGGTGCCATAGGGGTGGGGAGCTGCTCCCGGAGGCACTTCGGTTCTTGCCCCTTTCTCTCCTGAGCAGGCTCTAGTTCCTGCCCTCCTTGGGGTGGGTCAGTCGCTCCATTTCTCTCGGACTCTCCGGGACCCAGTCTGGGGTCCCGTGGGCCATGTCCTTCTCCAACCCAATTGACAGATGAGGAAACTGAGGCAGACAGGATAAAGGGACTTGCTCAACATCCCCCACCTCCTAGGTGGCTTCAAACACTGGACAATGGGTCTTCTTCCTGACTCTCAGCCCCAGCCCCCTCTGCACTCTTTTACCCCCTAGTGACTCAGTGTTCATCTCCGACCCAAGAATTTTGCTGATTTTATGCAAAATCATCCCCCCTCCCACTCCTAGGAAGGACAAGTCCTCTCTTAAAGCGTTAGATCACAAGACCTGGGACCAGTGCTGGCTCTGTCTCTGGGGAAGACTCCTGGCCAGCCTGGGAGGTGTATGTGGCCATGGGTCATGGTGGCTCTGGACTGTCATTGGACATTGTTGCCCTTAGATGGCATTGGTCCCTGGGTGTCCTCCCCCTCATGTCCCCCCCCCCCCTCCCCCGGCACTGGCCCCTTCTGTGTAGTATGGGGATAATTCTTGTTCTCCTTTTCCCAGCAGTACAGTTCCACTAGCCTTGGTGGAGGACACCATTCAAAGCTGTCTCCTTTCTCTTCTATTATTCCTATTTCAGTTGTCCCCCTTGCCCACCCTAAGGTGACTTTGCTGGGGCGGGTGTCGTGGCTCATGCTGGTCGTGCATCGTGGGACCGGTTTGGTATTCCCGGAGAGTAAGAGCCAGCTGCCGCCCCAGCTGCTCTAACCCTTTTACGCATCTGGGAACTTGTGCGTGGATTTACTTGGAGGAGGAAAAAGATCACCACACTTTGTGCTGAGCTTTGGTGCTCCCTTAGTTCCTCATCTAGCATCTGGGGAGGGGGGGTTGCTGTGTTTTATATCCTATTTATCCTTGGTTTGGGTGCTTTGGATGCTTAATTCTTAAAAGTAACTTTTAATTGGATTTTAGGGTTCACAAATGCCTGTAGGATTTTTGGCGAACCTTGACCTCCTGCCATATTGTGCTTCGGCAATGTCAGGCTTCCTCTTTCCCCACTTGTGCTTTATGAGAGTCTGCTGCTCATAACTGTCTGGTGCGTTTCCACGTAAGATTTTACAGAGGAGTTTATTGTCTAATTCGTTGTTGGGTTTGGCAGGCAAGTCGGTGTTTGCTGACTAAGGAGTCTGCCTAGTTCTTTGGACCTCTTGTAACAATCGATTTACATTGGCGTTATTATAGTCCGTGTTAATGTCATCTCTGTCGTCCGTTTTCTTGTGTAAATAATTTAGGGTGATAGTCTAATTGCATTTTGTATAAATAGCACATAGATTATAAAATGACCATCCTTTCCTGTTTATTATAAATTCTAATCTTAGCTCTAATTATCAAATTGATGGTGTGACTGTGCACCGATGTTTGGCTCAAGGATCTCTTTGATAGCCACAAGTCTTGTTCTGTCTATGAAAATGCAGTCAGTTTCATCGTTGATGGTGGGTTTTGGTGGCCGCCATGTCTGGCACCTGCCGAGTCTCTTTTTGAAGAAAGTGTTCATGATATTGCGATGTGAAGCTTTTATATAGTCTATAAATCTTTAGCTGGCTCTATTTCTTTCTCTAGAGCTGCACTTTCCCCACATTTCTTCCCACTTTTCCCTTTAAGTCACCAAGTATCAGAACATAGAGTGATTTGATTTGAAGGCTCTTACTAAATTTTCTGGGCAGTTTGGTAATGCTGCACACAGAGAGCCAGACCTGGATTCATCTTCCTGATATTTCCTCGGATATTTCCTAGCTGTATGACCCTGGGCAAGTCACTTTACCCTGTCTGCGTCAGTTTTCTTATTCACAAAATGGGCTGGAAAAGGAAATGGCAAACCACTCCAGTATCTCTGCCAGGAAAACCCCAAATGGGATCATGGAGAATCCGACCCAACTGAAAAACAGCGAAATACCAACCACCAAATTTTCCTTAGAATTTAACGCTTAATTTCTTAACAGACAATGTTGGTGCAATTATTTTTATCGGGTCTTTTTCACAAATATTTTCCATTGATACTCTAGTATATAATAAGCAAATGTCCTCTGAAATATTTCTTACAATTTGGGGGTATAGAATAAACCCCATTCCTCCAACTCCTTCGCCTTTTCAAGAATAACTGTGAGCCAGCCTTTCGTTTCACTGGGACTTCCATCTTCTGATCTGGTCGATGGCAAGAGTGCCCACATTGGTACGCGTCAGCTCCTCCAGCAGTCCTGGGATGACTCGTTGGCTGTTGAGCAAGGATCCCACATTAAGACAACTAACAGTCAAGTGAAAGTTTGGCGAATGTTTAAGAACTGCAATTTGTAGCTCCCTGAGTCCCCTTTCTCCAATCTCCTAACTGTCATTGGCAGAGTGAAACAGAGATGTCAAGGACTGAAAGCCGTGTTAACATTTTTCTATTTCGTGGGTAAGTGTGGACAAAAAGCGTTTATTACCGTGTGACCAGTCTACTGATCGGGGCCAAAGTCAGTCTTTAGAAAACAGATCCCGTCTCTTCACAGAGCTAACCTCAGAGCCTTTCCGGCTAAAAACACTGGCAGTACCTGCCAGAACTCCCCACAGTGCTCCCATTGGCACAGTTTTCAAGAAAGCCGGAGGTCGTTTCAGCGCCACCATGGTGACTGCTGAGACAAAGAGTCCTTTTTGGTTTGAGTCTTCTCATCCCTAAGTCTAGTGGCCCTGATGTTTTAAAAGAGGTCAGATTAGGAGTTAATGAGTCCACACTGGCTCCTACAAATCAAAGGTTTGGGATTTTTTCTTTTTTCCCTCAAATGCTCATATGTTTAATATTCCATTTTGAATTGCATTTCTGCTCACTTTGACTTTTCCCCTTTTTGAAAATAAGTGCATTTAACTATTTGTAGTTTTCTGAAATTTTTACAAGTCCCTATAAATTCACAAAGATTAGATGTGATGGCCCCGTTTTCCAGGTTTTCAGAATACTGGAGTATATTTGCTTAAAGAAATTTGAACCTGCTCTCCAGGGGTTGGCGAGTTCATCACAGTGAAGAGTCGTGTGAGAGTGTGTGTGTGTGTGTGTGTGTGTGTGTGTGTCTGTCTGTCTATCTATCTATCTTCCTCCCTCCCCCCAGGCAGATCTCAGCCCACACAGCCATTCTCATTTCTTCAAACCACTCTGGTCACAGTGTCTGCCTCTGTTCCTCTTGATACCATGTGTGAAAGCCACTGCCTTGGTTGTCCCATGCTCACACTGTGTCCCTGTCCTATCTCCTTCTCCTTCTGCTCTTCTGATGATGTTCCCCCACTTCCCTTCTTCAGTCTCATCCCTTTTGAGATAATTGCAACCCACTCACTCCCACCACAGGCTTCTCCCTTTTGGGGATCCTCAGCTTCCATTCTTTCGAGGCTCTGGTGCTCCAGGACTGGAGCCAGAGAGTCTTAGCAGAAGGATGCAGGCGTTCAAAATTTGGGGAGAAGCGTAAGGGACCGGGGGCGTTGTGTGGCCGTGGACCAGCATATGTGGGGATGAAGCACGCCTCGGGGCTGCTGGGCACAGCCACACGTCCCAGACAGCACAAGAGGCAATCTCCATCCACTTCTCTATCTGAAGAAGCCAGTTCTCAGTTCTTTGCCTTTCCCGCCTTTGAATGGGCGACGAAACAGAGTCCCCTGGCCATGTAACAGGTATGGGCCCGCAGGTGCACTCGCTCACTTGGATCTGTCCTGAGTCCATCGTTTCTCAGGAGGTGGGCAGCTGCAGATTCTCAGGAATTGCTCAGGTCCTGAGTCTTTCACAGACGTGCACGCTCGCCTCACTCTTTGCTGCTTCCAACAAGTCTTCCTGGATTTCTCTGAGGTATTCCCTTCGTCCTTTCTTCCAGCACAAGAGGATTCTGTCACCGTCGTGTACCATCACTCGTTCCTTGGCACTGGACGGGAGCCCCTCCTTTCTAGTTCTGTGTCCCCACAGCACAAAAAGAGCTGCTGTAGATACACTTCTGCCTTTGGGTTCTTATTCTTTTTCTTTGATTTCTTTGGGGTACAGACCAATAATATTCTCACTGGGTCATGGATCTGGAGACCTAGTTTCCAGTGGTTTTCCAGAGCGGTCAGGCCAACAAAGCTCCCACAATGGTATATTATTCTCCTTGTTTTCCTACAGCTCTTCCAGCAATTGTTTTTTTTTTTTCCTTTTTTTGTTAACTTTGCCAACCTCATGAGTGTGAGAGGTACCAGAGAGTTGTGTTAATTTGCATTTCTCTCATTATTGATAGCTTGGATTTCTTCCCTTGAAAGCTGTCTGTTCATATCCTTTCACCATTTACCAATTAGGGAATGGCTCTTATTTTAAAATTTGACTTAGCAATGAGACCTTTATCAGAGAAGTTTCCTCTTTCCCCTTCCCCTCAATTCCCAGCTTCTCTTCTGATTTTTGATGCTTTGGTTTTGTTTATATAAAAACTCGTTAAATTTTTGTAATCAAAATTGTTCATCCTTTTATCTACTTCCAGTGGGAATAGTTAAGTCGAGCTCTTTTGAGTGATTGTGGACCTTTAGGAAATTCTGTGATGTTTTGGAGCCTAATGCTATCAGCGTGACGTCAGCAAGAGTATCTGACTGATGTCACCATTTCTCGGGCTTCACGCTTCCCTGTGAGTGACATATCCCACTGGAGAACTTAGTTCTCATTTTGCGCCTCTCCTTGTGTTAATAATAATCCAAGGGTTTTGCTCTCTTGTTGCACCTTTCAGGGAGTTTTATGTGGTTTCAGAGCCGGGGATTGCATGATGGTAGAGAGCCTCTGGGGTGATGTTTGTCTAATGAAATGCATTTCTGGAGTTGACAGATAATGAGCACAGTGAGATCTTGTGTTCTTGTGCCTTCCAGTTCGTTATATAACCAAAAATATGATCAGCTGTGTAATGTTATTCATGAAAATCAGTTATTCTCACACAGATATCAATTAGGTAAGAATGCAGACAGATTGGTGGATAATTATTGATGAATTCTCAGTTGCTTTTTTGGTGGCAGTAAGGGCTATGGCTTTGGCCCCTTCCTGTCTTCTAGATCCCTTGATTTCAGGTTCTTGCTGCTGAAATGATGGCCATATTTTTGTTGTCTTGAAGGGATGCTTCCCTGGACCTGTAGTTAGCCCAGGAGCCCATGCTGTGACCACATGCAGTTGGGCCACTTGGGGGCCCCCGTGTGCTTTTCTTCAGTGATTTCTCCCCTGCCAGGCCTGAGGCTGCACCGTGGCGTGCCAGCAGAGGCCCAGGTAGACCCAGACATAGCGCTTGGTGGCATAACCTAGTTTTTCTCTCCAGACAGGAAAAGGGGACGTAGAGCTGGCACCTGGGGCCTTTTCCCCCAGCCTTCCCACAGTTGGCTCATACTGGTCTATTCCATTTAGTGAAATGAATCAAGGACCTAAATGCTGGAACGGACTGCTGGGAGGTGATTTCTCCTCTCTGTCCTCTCTCTGAATTCCCGAGACCTTCCTTTATTTGGCTGCGTGAGCAGGGTAGCCAGTTCCCTTTTGGGGTGACCGGCTCCAAAACAACATTTCCCCATCCTTCTCTGACCAATGCCCCTCAACTCCTATTGAACACGAAGCCAGACAAGTGTTTGTTGCTAGGCACATCAGGCTTAAAAAGTGGCCATTCTGCTCCCTCCCCGCCCTTGCCGCTCCTCTCCCCTCCCCCACCCCCCCCAATCTCTGAAAGTTCTTTCATGTACTTGGAGCTCTTGCATCGAGGTAGGTAAAAGCCAGTTTTTAGTTCAACAGAAAAAGCCACCTCTTGGCAACTTTATGTCTTCTCACTGGCCTTCGACACTTTTTCTTCTTGCTCCTTTCCCCCCCTAGGTTCCCCTCCCTCAGTGTGTAACTTAAACCCTTCATCCTGGCTCAATGGTGATTCCAGTTCTCAGTGGGTTGACTCACCAGCTCTGGGAGCTTCTGCCAAGTTCGGCCCCAGCAGGGTTGGCTGCCGGTGCTCAGCTGTTCGGTCATATCAGGAGAAGGCACAGATACAAACACTGTAGTTGGCTCCCTGGCCCAGGAGGCCATTTCTCTTTCTTCAAAGGCAGGGGGTGCTAGGGAGTTATAAGCTGGTCTTTAATGCACTAACCCAACGAGGAGTCCTTGGCACTGCCTGGGAATTGATGTGCTATTGGAGGCACTGAACAGCAGTCTTTCTACAAATGAAACCAGAAAATACATTTGCCCCCAGTCTTAGCCCTCACCTGGAGGAGTAAGTAGGGCTTGCCCCTACCCTCCAAAAGTGAACAAAACCCCAGCCAGATCCTAACTGTTCCCTCATCTGTGAAGTAAAAGGGAATGAACTTGGCTGCCTGGAGTCCTTTCCCAGTTCTAATTCTGTGTCCTAGAAAATAACTGCGACTCGTTGCCAGCTTTTTTCGAAGTAGAAACGTTTTTCCCATGTAGTTTTAAATTTTTTAAAACATTTTATTGACACATTCTGTTTGGACATAATTCTTCTGAACGAGCACCTTCTATTCCTCCCTACATACTATATTTCTTAAAAATGCCAAAGCCAAATGACTTAGCAAAGGGCAGAGTGTCTTATTCCTACCAGTATACATTACTGTTAGCAAGAAGGGAGATTTTACCTTTCAGAATATGGTGCCAGTGATTTTGAGTCTGACCCAAGCTTTATTGCCTCCTGGGCACATCTTGTGTGACAGGCTAGCAGTTAGATGCATTGTTATTTGGGCCTGGTCTTGGATGTGGTGAGATTCAGTGGAGACCTTGATGTGGTCCTTCCATCAAAGGCAGTGTAGACTCCAGTACTCACTAGAGCAAGAAATAAATCGTAAAACATGTGTCAGGAAAACTGAGTCTGGATTAAGCAAGGGGAGAGGCTGAAGGATTGGAGATGAGTCAGAAGCCTTGTGCCTTTATGCCAAGGCCACGACATTGGGAGGTAGAGGCTGGGGAACTCGGAGACATCTCGCCCGTACACGCAGGCACATGCACCCGAAGGCGTGCATTGTTCACATATCCACATGCACATACGTGGGACTCCTTTCCAGAAGGATCAAGATAAGAAACTGTGTGTCTATAATTACAGGAGCTCTAATCTCATCTATTTCTTTTTCAATCTATGTTTTTGTACTTATTAAGCACCTATTACATGCCAGACTATGTGCTAGGCAAACTGCTGACTGATGAATCATTGTTTGTTAGAGAACTATAATGGACATAAAATAATTGCCACAAGAAGGAGGCCAAGAAAGGCCCGAAACAACTAGCCAAAAAACGCTCACTTCCTTGCCAAGAAAAATCAAGGCCTCTGGGGACGCTCTTCAGAATACAAGTTCATTTCCAAGCATCCCAAAGAAGGACAATGGGAAAATATGAGTCCTGATGTCTCACAAAAGGGCAGACCGCCTTGGAGAGGAATGTGAGCCTGTAGGAAGCTGGGCAGGTGAGCCAGGTAAAATGGATCATCCCGGGCACATTGATAGGTGAAATAGGAGACCCCCAAGAGATGCTCACAAAGACCAGATCTGTTAGGTTTTCTCTGGTGATCTGTTTTCGTAATCCATCGCCCTAGAAGCAAGCTCATTTGGGCTCCAGCACCTCAGTACATGATGCATAGAAATGAAGCCACGCAAGTTGGGGAGAACACCACGTTGAAAGGAAACCTGGGCGGGAGTGATGTGTTTTGGAAGGCTCTGTGGGGATCCGTTTTCAGGCTATCACAAAACAGGGAAAGGTTCCAAATGAATGTTTGAACAGTGTGAGGATTATTTTTCAAAAGGCAACTGGGAAGACGTCCATAACTATCAACAATTGTGCTGCTGCTTCATTTCCGTGAAATCTTATGATCCGTGTGTATTTGCAGGTACTGAGACTTTTTTTGTGCAGCAAACATTTGATTTTCAATGTCAAGAAAGACATGAAATGGGGAGAAATGTCTTCAGTAAAGCTATCTGTGCTTGTATGGATGGTATTTTGTAAAAAGGACCCCTGGAAGAGAAGTTCCTCTTCTCAGCTGCTCCAGTCTGTGGGGGGGCATAGCATGAAGCAAACATCAGGCCCTTCAAGCAGTAGCGGAGAAACTGCACAGCTGCCCTCTTGGACGTGGCCAGTGGGTTGGTTTGTTTTCCTTGGCTGTATTTGTTTGTTACCAAAGAAGCTCCTGTGGGGAGCGGGGATGGTGGCAATCATTGGAAGAGTGGTATAGATTTTGATAAATGTTATCAGGGAGAATACGTGTGACCAGAAAGAGACAGTAGATGTGTTCATGTAGTGAATATGAGAGATGATTCTCTGGCCATCTGTAAACTCCTCAGCACTGGTGTTTGCCATGTTAGTACAGACTGTGCCCTGGTCACAGCCTGTCGGTTCCTGCCCGTCTTAGAAGGGTTGCACCTGCTGAGGGTCATCTAAAAGCTTCTGAAAGTAAATATTGTATTAGCAGCTTAACCCTGAACATCAACCTAAACAACTAAAGCTGTTCAGTAACTGCATCCAAATTGTTTACAGCACATAAAGTATCAGCACCCATGTGACATTGCGCACTGGACTTTTGTGAACCACCTTTTCTGGTCCTCTGCCTCTGAGGACTTCCCTCCTGTTTGTTGTGCATGGTGCACATATTACAGGCTGTTCCTGTCCACTATGAACCTCTCTGATCATTCTTTTCTTTTTCTTTTAATGGTATTTTTCTAATCACATGTAAAGGCAGTTTTTAACTTTTTTTTTTTTTTTTTTTTGCTGAGGCAAATTGAGGAAGGGACATAGGTCATGAGGAAAGCTGATTTATACTGGAGGGAGGTTATTCGTTAGCCAGTGCTTTATTTTGACTTCTGTGATCGACTTTATGGTACTGTGTGCTACAGATACAGACAGTGGTATGCTGGAGGCACTTCCTACTATTTCACAAGAGCCAATTGTTAAATGTTCAGTATAAGGATTTACACTTTAGAAATAAGCAAATGTTACAATGTAAGACTTGATTTACAGGTTGTTGGGTTTTTTTTTCATTAATAAATTTTTTTATTTTCAAAAGATATGCACGGATAATTTGACAGTATTGACCCTTGCATAGCCTCATGTTTCAGATTTTCTCTTCCTTACCCTCCACCCCCTCCCCTAGATGGCAAGCAATCCAGTGTATGTTAAACATGTTAAAATATATAACATTCTTTTTTTTTTTTAAATAACTTTTTATTGACAGAACCCAGGGTAATTTTTTACAGCATTATCCCTTGCACTCGGTTCTGTTCCGATTTTTCCCCTCTCTCCCTCCCCCTCCTCCCCCAGATGGCAAGCAGTCCTTTACATGTTGAATAGGTTACAGTATATCCTAGATACAATATATGTTTGCAGAACCGAACAGTTTTCTTATTGCACAGGGAGAATTGGATTCAGAAGGTAGAAATAACCCAGGAAGAAAAACAAAAATGCAAGCAGTTTAAATATATAACATTCTTTAAAAATTTTTTTAAAATTACCTTCTTTCATCCCTTGCCACCCCCTCTCTAAATTGGATTATGTGTGTACCATAATGTAAAACATTTTTCCATGTTAATTTGATCATTCTTTCGAGACTAGTATTCCATAATTTGGCCAGATAATTTTGCTGTAAGAATATTGACGTGGGCATACTAAACTAAACTAAGTTTCTTACTGACTTTGGGGTCATTTCTCCCCTGGACTCCCCGTGTGACTGTGGGCATTCCTCTCAGGGCCTCAGTTCCTCGTCTGTAAAATGATTGCACTAGACAGTTTGTGGAGCTCTTCCAGCTTTAAATATTTGATTCGATCATGTGAGTGAGGTTAGAAACATTGATTTTCCTCAAAGTAATCCACCCTCTTCTGTATAATTCTGGGCTTAGTTCCATGTCTATGGGCAGTATCTCGATCAAGTTCCTATTCTTGGGCCAGCTCTGCAGGGTCAGCACTGTCCAGCTTCAGATTAGAGTCTGGACTAGTTCATCATCCTCGTATTTTTTCCTTTGGGGATATTTGGGCCAAACTTTTGAATAATTATGGAGCACGTTTTAGAGGCATTGTGGTGTTTCAGGGCTTCATGCAAACAATACCATATCATCCTGAAACAGAAACATCGTTTTAAAAATGTTTTACATTGTATTTCCAATTAACAACAATTTATTCTCACCCAAACCCTCCCCTTCCTCCCTTACAAAACTGGGGGAGGAAGTTGGGGGAAGAAAAGAAAACCAAAATCTTTTAACTAGTATGTATAGTCAAACAAAAATCATTCCCGCATTGGCTGTCCAAACAGACTGTCTCAGTCAGTACCTTGAGTCCATTCATCTCCTTGATAGGAGGGGAGCAGCAGTTTTCATCAGTTGTTGGTTAGAGAATTCTTAAATCTTTATGACATTGTTATCCCATAACTTGTGGTTCTGCTCAATTCACTCGGCAACAATTCTTTCAAGTCTTCTCGGCTTCTTTGAAACCATCCTCTTCGTCATTTCTTTCAGCTATTTCATCACATTCGGAAGCCATAAATGCCAATTGAGGGACACACACTCCCTTTGGTTTCCAGTTCTTTGCCACCACAAAAAGAGCTGCTATAAATATATGTGGATTGGTAGATCATTTTCCTTTTTCTTTATTCTCTTTGGGAGATAAGCCTTGAGTTGGTTGGTATTCGTATAATGCCCCTGGGTCAAAAAGTGGACACAGCTGACTAACTTTGAGGGCCCAGTTCCAAACCACTTTTTAGAATGGCTTGACCCATTTCCCCTTCCAGCAGCAGGACATTTTGAGGTCCTCACTGTCCACACAGGATCTCTGTTGTTGTAACTCTGAGATCTTTGCTGTGGACTTCAAGGAACTGGCTGATTTTTTCATGTATTTGAAGGGTGCCATGTTGAGGAAGTGCTGGGTTGTTCTACCAAAGCAAATACTTTTTGTGAGCTCTCTATACTTTTTGTACTGATGGAGGGTTTTTGCACAAAATGACATGGGTGATGTAGGCACCAAAAGTTGGGGTTTGGTCATGTGAAGAATTCCCAATGGCCATTCTCTTTGGCAAAAAGGTAGATTTATTTAGGCAAGAATTTACAGACAAAATGAAAGGATACAATAGACCTGGAATGGTGAAATAGAGTTGGGAGAGCATATGAAAGAGAAGTTCCTCAGCAAAACTCAAAATGGGGCATATCCCATTGTGTTTAGCTGGCAGGCTAAATCCTAAAAGGGACTTAGCACCCTAAAAGAGTTAGGTAGCTGTAAGGAGGAGAAGGAGATTGGGAAGCATAGTGGAGTTAGGAGAGATAACCATGTGGGATGCATGAGGAAGAAAGGGAAAGGGAAGAAGACACTGTGAGGTGGAGTGCCATGGCGGACCGACCCAAAGGACCATCCCATAAGTATGTTTTATAGGAAAAATCTAACCTCAGGGATATGAGTGGGATTTCTGACAGGGCATGGCAAGGTGAGACTGCTAGAGACCTCAATAGAGGGTAGTTCTCAGGGGTTTGACAGAACTTGGATTTCAGACTGGATGACCTTCCTAGAGGATGGGACCATGGTACTAACTGATCTCTATCAGAGCCTTCTGCCTGTCTCAGGGAGCAGTTCTTTTCTCTCTGTCCAGCACCTCATCCATACCAGTGATCAGGTCAGGATGTGGTTTGTCTGTAAGTTAGACTCCAGGGCGCTCCTAGTTTTATGTGGAAATGATTCTCATATGACTTTATATGGATGGGCTTAAAAAATCGAGTTCAAATCTGGTCTCAGACACTTCCTAGCCATATGACCTTGGGCAGGTCATTTCATTCTGTTGACCTCAGTTTTCCCATCTTTAAAATGGAAATAATAACACCTCTCTCCCAATGTTTTTCTGAGGATCAAATGAGACAGTAAATTTAAAGTGCTTAGCACAGTTTCTGGTGCAAATAGTATGTTCTATATAAGATGCTTGATCCCTTTCCTTCCCTTCTTTTCACTTTCCTTTTGTCCTTTTTAAAATCTCTTTTGAAAATTGTTTTGATAGTTTTGTTATTATCTAATATTCCTTATAAATATCTTTATAAAAAAAGATAATTCTTCATAATGCCCAATATAGATATTATTATATAGCATATATAATAATATTATTCTAATATTCTCTCCATTCAGAGAGCCTTGTAGGAAACAATCAAAAACAGAGTTCAGGAAAATAAACCATCCCAGCAAACATTAGTATTCCACAATGTCCAATTTTGATTTTTGGTTACTATCGTTCTTTCTACCTTCATTGTTTTGGTCAGTGTATATATTGTTTTCTTTGATTTGCATCAATCCATTTAAGTCCAATAGACGGATGTCGACTTTACTTCCAATCATTTGCTGCTGCTAGAAATATTGCTGTAAATATTTGGAAGTGCTTGGGATCTTTCAGTCTTTGACCTCCTTGGGACATATGCCTAGCAGTGGGATTGGTAGAGTATGGGCGTTTTTGTCTTTTCTTACCCTAATTCCCAAGTGCTATCCAGAATGGCGGACCAGTTAGCAACTCTGGCCAACATCTTTGTACAACTCCTCCAGCGTTAATCATTGTCACCTTTTGTTGTCTTTGCAAGTCGGGTAGTAGGTGAAACCTCAGCCTTATTTCGATTTGCATTTCTCAGTGATCTGGAGTGGTTTTTCACATCATTAAAATGTCAAGTCGTTCTTTGGAGGCATTTCTTCATGTGCTTTGGCCACTTAGCCATTGGAGAATGGGGATTCTGGTTTTTTGTTTATTTGTATTTGTTCCCTCTATCTGATTTTTACTCCCTGCAGAGGCAATAAAAGAGAACTTAACAAAGGCCACTATATATATATGAAATCTTTTCCAAACACAAAGAAAAACAAACACAGAGGAATGCCTCCAGCATTTTCAGGAGGCCTTTTTTGAAGGCTTTATGAAAGGGCCTTGTTCTGAATAGCACAGGATAAGGAAGCCTGGATGGTTTGTATTCTGCACCAGTGAGGGAGTGTGCCTCTGTGGGCGTCCTCAGCCGTGGGGAGCGTGCCTCTGTGGGCACCCGGAGCTGTGGAGCAGGGTTAGAATCCTGGAATTCTATTCTCTGCTTTAACTCAAAAAAGTGATGAAAGCAAAACCACATCAGCAGCTTGAGAAAGAAGAGAGCCCCCATGGAAGCTCAGTAGCTGTTAAATGTAGTTGAGTGCCTGGGAGTCAGTATCCATCCTGTCGAATTTCCGGGTCCTCTATGTGGCGATTGTAAAAGGCTGATTTGCTACAGAATGACACTCTTGAGACCTCTTCAGAGTTTTAATCGACAGAAAATTTCAGTTTTGTTCATTGAAGTTTACTTATAAAGGCTATGTGATAATACATTATTGTACATTGTTTTTTAACTGGACTTGAGATTTTGTAGTCAGAGAATTCCCAGTGAGGAACCTCCTCTGCTGTGCAGTTCTTGTGCCAGGCACTGAGTGATTTCACGAGGTATCGGGGACGGGACTGGTGCCCCCAGTGGCCAGCCCTGCCCGCTCCTGTACATTATCTGGTGCGTCGTCATTCTGATTGCTTGTCCTTGACATACGTTTTCTTTTTTGGCTCTCACACCAATATTTCAGGGCAGTGCCTGGAACATAGTAGGTGCTTAATCAATGCTTACTCATTCATTGCATTCAGTAGATCATGCAGCAGACTGCATGATCCTAAAAGAAGCTGGACCGGGTCCTGGGGACGTGTTGGGACTCCTCAGGCTGTTGGGAAGAAGGAAGTTATAAAGTGCCCAAGCCTGTAGGGGGCCCTCTGTGGAATGCGCAAGGCCCCATGGTTTATGATTTGCATCATGAGACCGAGGAGAGGACACACTCGTTTTAGCCTTTCAGGAGCTGGTAAGTCAGGACCCAGTTGCTCCCTGTTAACTGCTCAGTTCCGTTTGGGCTGTAACTTAGCTTATTGAGGAGTATTCAGGGCCGACATCCGGGAGGGTGAAGGATCCCGCGTTCATAAGTGAGATCAGAGGTTCTGGGAGACTTTGACCCAGAAAGGCTGTGGCTCCTGTCATGTAAGGGGCCATTCATTCAGTCTGTGTTGGGGGTCCAGGGAAGACCAGCAGTGAGTGAAAGTGAGAAACTTGAGACAATTCCATTGGTCCGGCGATGGAACGGGCCTTCTTAGGGGAGTCGGGCACGTGATGGCGGGCCTTACTTTTGGGTATGGCTTGGACTGCTGAGGCCGCTTCCAACTCAAAAATTCTTTGACAAAATGCCATCTGTGAAGGTTATCGATGATTCCTAGTGTAGCATCAGAGAAGCAGTGATCCCAAACTCTGTCGGAACCATTGTTTTCAGTTTGGGGCGTGTGCGGAGGACAACAGTCAGGATGCAGAAGGACGCTTGAATTCATTTGCTGGCAAGATTGGTTGAATGAACGAGGCCCATATCGCCAGGTGAAGAGAAGCCTCGACAGGAGCATGATGGAGGCTGCAGACATTTGTGGGGCTGACGAGTGCACCAAGGACTAGACTTGTTCTAGATGGAAGTTGTGATTATGGAGATATTTTGACAACTGAGTGGCGAGACATTAGGACTGTCTAAAAGGGAAGGAAGTGGCAGGGTCTTCTCTGAAGCCTTTGTGCAGAAGCTGGCTGACCCTTTGTGGGCAGTGTTTAGAAGGGATTTTTGTCTTTCACGTTTTGTTGTGATGACCGTGCTTGTACCCAAGATACCTTAGAATCAGCCGGTGTCAGAATAAGCAAAAGTCCTTAGTCTTTATTATTGGTCTTTAGGGGTAGGAGTGAAGGGGATGGAAGAGTTTCAGCTCTCTACATTTTGTAATTCTACTCATTGATTCAAAAACTTCCTTTCAAATCAACACTGACTTGTTGGTGCCGGTCCTTCAACCACACTGTCCCTAACAGTGCCCAAGGACAACGTGAGAGATCTCATTGAGAGCGTGGAGGGACTCCCCGTTTCTTGGGCTGCCATGGCCCCCTGGTCCGTTCCTCCTGGAGCTGAAGCCAGAAGGGCGCGGTCGCTTGTGGATGTGACCACACTGACATTTAGCTGAGTTTCCACTTCTCATGTTCACCAGGCAGCCTCTTCACAGTGAGTTCTAGACGTAAGTTTAGTGACCTTAGAAATCCTATCTGTTTGCCATGTTCTGGCCCTGTGTGGCCTCTTTGCTTTCCCACAGTCTTCCAGGGAATTTGCTGAGAGTCAGCTGTGCCTGAGGCCCAGGGTCCTCTCCTCTTGTTGTCTCACTTTTCCCGAGTTTCACCTCCCTGTTTGCTATCTCTGTTCTGTCCTTCCAGAAATTTTCTTGAGCAAAAACAACAGGGGAATGCTGTTGTCTCTCCTCCCCTGCCTGTGCAGTGCTTCCATCTCTCCCTTCATCTCCCTCTTGCCTCTAGCACAGCTTAAAGCCAATGGCTTTCTCAAAGCCTCCCAGTGATACCCTCCTTCTCAGGGGTTTCAGTTTTCAGCAACAGGAATTGAGGGACTTGCGGAGATTTCCTGATTTCCACCATCAGCCAAAGCTGAAGCTGAGCCCCGATTCCCCAAGCTTGCTCCTCTCCACTAAGCTTAGGACAGAAGAAGGAATCTCAGGGACAACTTCTCTTGCTCGCCTGCTGTCCGAGCTGTGGGATGTCCAGTGTGGTTTGTAACCCAGGCATTCGCTTAAGTGGAAGACTCATTCAAAGGAAAATGCCTCCATTTTCCAAGGCTCTTTAAGTAGCCTTCTGCTGCTAACCCTGATCTGTTGACTTCTCCTTGAAACTAGTACTTAGGGAAGGTACATTTCTTTTTCCTTTTTTTTTTTAAACAACTTTTTATTGACAGAACCCATGCCAGGGTAATTTTTTACAACATTATCCCTTGCATTTACTTCTGTTCTGACTTTTCCCCTTCCTCCCTCCACCCCCTCCCCCAGATGGCAAGCAGTCCTATACATGTTAGATAGGTTACAGTATATCCTAGATACAATCTATGTGTGCAGAACCGAACAGTTCTCTTGTTGTACAGGGAGAATTGGATTCAGAAGGTAAAAATAACCCGGGAAGAAAAACAAAAATACAAGCAGTTTACATTCATTTCCCAGTGTTCTTTCTTTGGGTGTAGCTGCTTCTGTCCATCCTTGATCAATTGAAACTGAATTAGATCTCTTTGTCGAAGAAATCCACGGGAAGGTACATTTCCATCTGTGTTGTGCCGCAAATACTCTTCTTCCCTCATTTTGAAATTCTTCAGTTAATCGCGATGGCTGCTGGCCATGCCCCCTGGAGCCCTGGCTCCGGCAGGCTGTGTCCTCGTGAGTGTCCACTTCCCCGTCCTTATCCAGTGAGGTTCCAGAGTATCTAGATTATCTAGAGAAAATGTGTTTCCCCTAGGGCAGAGTTGCACACTGGAAGGTTTACTTCTTTCTCTGGGGCCTTTAACAGGGGCCATTTCCTTTGAAGACAGAGGAGGAGGGGGTACAAGTTATCTCTTTGTTCTGTTCTTTTGGTTCACTGACCTCTTGCCCAGAGTGAGGACGACAAAGGGTAGAAAGTTTGGTGCTGTGTCTTTGTGCTTCTCCCTCTCCATATGCTGCCCCTGCCCAAGGCTCCGGGATTGGGAACAAGTAGGCCCCCACCAGCTCTGTTGGGCATTGCCACTTCAGTTTGGCAGCTGATAGAGGAAGTTTGAATAGCTGGCATTTTATGCATCAGTTATGCTTAATCTTCAGCATTATCAAGCCAGTCAGAAATGACCCCGGGCTGGTTTTAAATTATGCTTCCCAATATTACTGAAAATCAGCTTGGCGCCCTGTGTGGGTGGGGAGGCCCATTTCTAAAGGCAGCGTGTCCTGATTTAAAAGATGTCAGTCCTTCTGAAAACTGCTTCAGGTCCCTCTGGAAACTGGGAAGCTCCAAGAGAACTAAAGTCTTGGATTGGAACACCACAGTGTCAACTTCTCCAATCCTCTGGTGACTATTTGCGTTTACAAACATCAAGTCTCCCTCCCAGCTCTCCCCTCCATTCCCTTTTGGGAAAAAAAAAGAAAACAAATCCCTTATCATAGCCATGTACAGCCAAGCAGAACAGATTCTTTTGTTGGTCCCCGTCCATTTTCTTTTTTGCCTCACAGGCTCATCCCTGGCCCCTCAGGAGCCGGCAGGGCCATGCGTTCACTCAGGTGGGACCCCGGTATCCTGGTGCTCTTTCCATTGCACCACACAGGTTCCATTGCCCAGAACTGTCAGTTCCAGAAAAGGGCAGCCAGCTGAAATGACACCATACAGACAGATACCGGGGTAGAGCAGAGAAAGCTCCAAAGAGCAGGAGGCCCGGATTCCAGGGAGAAGGCAAAAGGCCTTCATCTGGAAGATTCCCCTGACCCCAAAGTAGAATTAGAAACCGTGGATGGACGAAAACGGAAGTGGCTTTGAGATGCTTCCAGTCCAAGGCTGCCATGGGGGCCACGGGGCGGACTCCCCAGTGAGCTGAGGCCAAAGAACCCTTTGTTGGGAGCCTCCAGAAATGGTGTCTGCCTCGGGATGGCCTGGAGGAGAGGATCTCTCGGTCCCTTCTCATTCTGTGACTTTGTTAACGCAGTTTAAAATCTGCATTCTGATCGGAATTCTGTATTCTCAGACCTCGGGGGGAAGCAGTGAGAAGGGAGACCATGGGCTCTGTTTGTACGTGCTTTTGTCACTTAGTATCCTGAGCTTTGGACACCCAGTTTTCTTCATTGCTTTTTCTTCAGATTTTGTCCTTTCTGCTTTGTAAAGTGTTCTATTTCCCCCAGACTCATCTCCAGTGATGAAGTCATGGCAGACAGATAGTGTTCTCCTACTTAATAGGAGCATCTGGAGGCCCAGCTGGAGGATGCTGGCTCTAAAGAGCAGCTCTAGGTGCTCTTTCTTACACTCTTCTCCATTATGTTCTTGCAACATTGTGTGGGGCAGAGTGTTTTACGTTCCTTATCTTGTACCCTCAGTGGATTTATACTGATCCCCTCCCAGCCACCCCCTTCCTGCCCATTCTTAGAGTGAAGACCCAGCTCAGGTTGGCCATTTCCTCCCTGAGCCCTTGCAGGGTATCTGCTGCAAGGGCTCTACTGTCCACCTTCTCAGATGGTACCTGGAGCTCTTCTTTCAGTCAATCAGTCAGTCCGTCCGTCTGTCCGTCCATCCATCAGCAGATGTTGACTGAGGGCCTGCTCTGCCAGGCCCTGTGCCACCCCCATGCCCTCGGAGGCTTCTTTCACCATGTATTGTGTACACCTTTAAGCAGGGGCTGTCCTTTCCCCAACTGTGTCTCAAGCACCGACCATGGTGTCTTGCATGTAACGGACATTTCATCAAGGTCAGATTGCTCTGGCTTTCTTCAGCTTCCTCATTTTGCCGGTCATGGACGTGAACTTTTGAACTTGAATTTGTGCTCTTTCCTTTTTTTCCCAAGGTGCTTGAGAAGTCACCCTAGCACTGGCGTTCTTACAGCATCCTTCTTTCCTGTTGGCAGGCTCTGACCATTCTCAGGAGCATCTGTCCAGTGACAGCGAAGAAGAGGAGGAAGAAGAGGAGCAGCCCAGCTTTGTGGTGGGGAGATAGCGATGGTGGAGCTGGTTGCGGGGGGGCGGATGTGCGTGCCATGATCCGGAGCCTAAGAAATCTGGAGCAGCCTTGGGTACAAAGGGCCGAGCGTCGTGTCCTGAGGTCACGGGGCTTGGAAGAAGCACATCTCACGGAACTTCATTCCAAAATGGCCCTCGCGTGGCCACGCAGTCTGACCAAGCACGCACTGGACTAGTGTTTCTCACTCAACTAAGAGGGTTGCTTACAAACGTGGGGCCTCCCTGACCCCGGGGCGGCTACATGGAACAATGTTAACTGGCTCCCAGCTGTGGGGCAGGTTTCCAGGCATCTTAACAGTGGACTTGGAAGTCACTTTGTCTTCTCTGGAGAAGCTTTCATTTGATAAAGGGCAGAAAGGCCGGGGGCTTTGTTGGGACATAATAAACAGAAGAAGACAAAAGTAGTCTGGGCTTTGGGTGATGTGCTTCTGGAGCGTGCCTAGAAAAAGCCAGGAAATGAGCTTCCCAAGCTCTGTGATTGAAGCCAGCTGATGGCGGATTTGGCCAGGGCTCTTTCAGTCGGGCGGACACGGGGCAGATGAGTTTTTAGCACAGAATCCTTCTTTTCTTTCACACCCTCTGTGTCCTCCACTGTTCACAAGTTATTGAGGACTGACGGGTAATCCCGATATTCATTATTAGGGAGTGGTGAGTAGAGTAGAGTACAACGTTTGGGGGCTAACATGGTTTTTTTCTTTCATCTCAAATATTTTGCCTTTTAATTGGAAACAAGCCCAGATAGGATAGCCTTTAATAATTCAAGTGTGAATTGTGGATCCCTAATTGAGGATATGAAAATAGGGCACAGCTAAATGCTTCATGGGGGTGGGGGAGAATGGGGAAGGGCAGGGAAAGGGAGGGAGAGAGGAAGGGAAGAGGAAAAAATGGGGGGAGGAGAGAAGGGGAGAGGGACAGAGAGAGAGAGACAGAGAGACAGAGACAGGAAAGAGAGACAGAGACAGAAATGGACTTACAGAAAGAGAGAGAGAGAGATCCAAGAGGACTAACTTGGGGGATGGGAGATCCCAGGGCTGCTGGGCTGTGGTAACTTTAGAAAATGATTTCCAGTGGAAAATGAAGAATAGAGTAGAAGGAAAAGAATGGATTCATACGAAGATCTGGATCAGTGTGATGGTCGCCTGTTTTAGCAGGCAAGGACCAAGTCCCAATAGCTTTGGCTGGGCCCAAGGTAAATCATTTTTTTTTTTTTTTTTGAGACTGGAGCCTAAAGAGTGAAGGACACAGAGAGTGGGGACTAGAGGGAGAGAGCAGCTCAAGAAAGTGAGGGCCTAGGGGGGTATCTAGAGAGTCCATTTGGAAATTGCTGGGCCAGGGAGCAGCTTGTGGGAGAAAAGTGCGGACAGTCAGTCTTGTCCTCCTTCCCTCTACCCAAGAACGGACTTGTGGGCAGGCCCCGCCAGTGCTGGCCCTGCTGCCCCTATTTTTGCATCCCTGGGCCTCAGTTCTTTTCCCAAGAAACCAAAACAGAGCCGACTCTGGGACTTTGCAAAATGTCTTGGCCAGAGTTTTAAAACTCCTCTTTCTCGTGTCATGTCCATTTTGGGGTCTGGTTTTCTTTCTTCTGCTTCTCCATGGGTTTTTTCCCTTTCAAATGAGTGAAAAAAGTGAGTTTTTCGTACATCTGCTGCAGACCTTACTGACCTGAGGTCAGTGGCTCCTCTGAGAGATCCTTCAAACTAGCATCACTCCGTCAACAAGCGTTTAGTAAGCATCGCCTGTATGTATTAGAATGACATTTATGGCTCTGTTGCTTAGCCTAATAACAAGAAATTACTATCTTAGGATTGAGTACTTTGCTTTAAGAACCTGCCATGCAAATACAAGCTCCCTGTCCAAAGAGGACGTTGCCAGACAGGAAAATGTTACTAAAGGACTCTGCCTTTGAAGGAAGCTCAAGTCCGCAGCCTCTTGAAGGGAATTGCTGTGGAATGAGGTCCTGCTCTCTGGTGAGGAGCCCTAATCAGGAAGTTCTGCCTCCGAATAGTTAGAATAGTGTCAGCCAGAGACTCGGGGTGTGGCTGGGTGTGATCAGGTCTGGGTTCTGGCCTGTGTGCACCCAGGAAGGACCTGGTCCCGGGCCGGCCCATCCCTCTCCAGGCCTGTTTGTAATTCTGTGTTGCATCTAAACTAAAACAATTCACATAAGTCTGATCTTTTTGCCTCTTTTGAGAAGGGATCACTGGGCAAAGACGCCCCCTCCCCCAATTTGTTGCTGCTTTTCCCCAGCATTCAAGGTTCTTTTGGCCCAGGCTGGCACCCCAGTGTTCTGATACTGGCTGACTGGCAGTTTGGGGGATATTTGAAAACAATCGAGACACTGAAAATAAGAAACAAAATCCAGGCTTGGGTTTCTTTATGCTTTATTTTGGCCCAGCTGCTTTCCTGGTTCTGAGGTTAAGGCTTCTGACATTGTGCTCTGGCTTGGGGGAGGGGGTGTGGGGGGAAGGGGCCAGCTAGCCTGTCTCTTCCCACAAAGGCGACTGTGCTCAGTTTCCACAGGGCCTCTGCTCCAGGCCTGGAGGACCGGTCTGAAGCCACCCACTCAGAGCCGATGGCCATTTCTTTCATGCCCCTCATTGGGCCATTTCCTTCAGACCATTCTCAATGGATATCCAAGATGCTTGAGACTTCTGGGGGTTCCATGAGGTCAACACTGTCTTTCCTTCTTTCTTTTTTTTTTAGCTGAGGCAATTGGGGTTAAGTGTCTGCGGCCAGATTTGAACTCAGGTCCTCCTGATTTCAGGTGCTCTATCCACTGCACCCCCTACCTGCCCCCCAACGCTGTCTTTCTAATTAAGATGTTTTAAGTTCTAATGCTCAAACTGGCATAAACTAGAGCTCATTGGAATCCTCAGTTTTGAAGTTTGTTGAGGGGCTCCGGGACCCGCTGTTTTATACCCGTGTGTGGTTAATTATGTTCAGATCAACTTGATAGGAGGAAGTGGTGCTGACTTCATGTGCTCGCTGACTTCATGTGCTCACCGCCTTCTGCGATGCTCTGATCGTCACTTCTCATTTACTTGCACAGCAATTGTTCCTTTTTACATTAGGACAGGAAGTCCCTATTTGTTTTTCCATCCCTTGCTCAATATGGATGTTTAGAAAAGCGTGTACATGTGGCCAAGCGGCACTTAGATTGGCTCCATCTGTTCAGATGTTACTTAACTATTAACTCGAGGAAACCGCTATCAACTCCTCTTGCCACACAGCTCAGGTCGGGAGGGGCTGAAACCTTGCCCTCTCCCCTCCCCCAGCTGCCCCAAAGGTCTGGCGGCTCAGAAATGAGTTAAAAGGCTGTCCAGATGGGAGTGTTGTTGACTAGGGAGTAGGACATTAGGGTGCCGCCTTGAGCTAGCCACAATTTAAATCCAGCCCTAGTTTCATGGCTTCTGTCTCTCTGCCAAAGAGTCATCTCTCTTCCTTGGGGACTGCCAGTGGAGGGGATGGCAAGGTACAGGGCCCAGAAATTGCCTGCTGCCCCGGGTCCAATTTCTGAACTCTTCCCATAGCTCTGAGTCACAGAAGCTTCCCAATAACTGGAGATGGCACCAATCACATCAAGTGGAAACGGCAACACTGGGCACCTGGCAGGGCAGATTTTTAGGCCCGTCTTGGGAGGACGGCATTAAAGACCCCGGGTTGTTCTCGAAGGCTATGCCTTCAGGTCCAGAAAAGCTGGAAATGCTGGGGTTAGGCCCATTAATAGACTGTTTCTGTCATCTGAGGGCCAGCCTAGCTCCATTCCAAGAGACTCATAAGTTTATCTGCAGAGTGATTAATTTTTTAGCCAAAACAACTCTTATTGGGAGGATTGCAATCTGAATAAGTGGAGGGACTGCCCACACTCACCAAATCCCAGGTCACTCACAGAATCTTAGGGTTGGGATGGACCCCTCCTTGGCTCCCAGTCCTCTCCCCATTATCGTCTCCAATTCATACTTTTAACTGTGTCTGAATCTACAAATATTTATAAGTACTGGGAGTTCCAAGGCAAAAACAGAGACAAATGTCAGAAAATTTGGTGGGGGTGGGGAAGTGTCACCAACAGCATCTGCAAAGGCCTGGGGGATGGAGGGAACTAGGGGCCCTTAAAAGTCGAGAGCTGAGCCTGTGGGAGGACAACCAGCAGGCCAGGTTGGCAGGAAGAGCGTTCATGGGGGAGGAATAAAGTTTAATTGTCTAGAAAGGTTATGAATGTTTTAAATGCCAACGGAGGCAGCTGGACTCTACTAATCTGGGAGTTCATTTTCCTCAAGCAAATCAAATTGGGGGAGCATGGTATGAAAAAGCTTTTTGAATTGCACTGGGAAAGAGCTTTGAATGGCAGAAGTGGTTCAGGTTCTCCGCAGTAGGAATCCTAGTATCCCATAGTTTTTTCTTCTTATTGATACCTTTTTTTTTTTTTTACGGCAATGATTTACAGATATGCCCTCCTTCCAATCTCCTCCTCAGAATAGCCCCAAATATGACAATGTATGGAACGGGCCATATCTGTAGTCCTCCACCTCTAAAGGAAATAAAGGAGATCAATTTCTCCAACAGTTCCTCTAAGGCCAAGATTAGTCATCTTAATCATACAGCTTTAATTTCCCTTGACTGTTTTCATTGAAATGAAATTGTGTATGTTTGCTAAAGTGACTTTAAGGCCATGATGAATCTAGGGCAATGATTCGAGTGTTTTCCTGCTGTTCAGTGACTTTATATTATAGGACTACTTACTATATTAATATTACTTTTTCCTTTTTATATATGAAGAGGACCTGAAGTTAAAGCATCAATGTGAACGCTGGGATTTTTTCCCCTTTCTTTGGATTCCATACCCCACTTTCCATTAGGAGAGAGGGGAATTGCCTTCAGTGAGTTCATAAATATTATTTTCCTTTTTATATATGAAAAGGACCTGAAGTTAATGCATCAATGTGAACCCTAGGGTTTTCCCCCCTTTTCCCTGGCTTCCATATCCCATTTTCAGTTAAGGGAGAGGGGAATTGCCTTCAGTGAGCTCATATTATTTTCCTTTTTATATATGAAAAGGACCTGAAGATAAAGCATCAATGTGAACTCTGGGTTTTTTTCCCCCTCTTTCTCTGGTTTCCATACCCCACCTTCAGTTAGGGGAGGGGAATTGCCTTCAGTGAGCTCATAAATATTACTTTTTCCTTTTTATATATGAAGTTAATGCATCAATGTGAATCTTGGGTTTTATTTCCCCCTTACTCTGGCTTCCAAACCCAGTTTCAGTTAGGGGAGAGGGGAATTGCCTTCAGTGAGCTCATAAATATTATTTTCCTTTTTATATATGAAAAGAATCTGAAGGAAAGCATTAATGTTTACCGTGGGGTTTTTTTCCCCTTTCTCTGGCTTCCATACCCCACTTTCAATTAGGAGAGAGGAGAATTGCCTTCAGTGAGCTCATAAATATTTTCCTTTTTATATATGAAAAGGACCTGAAGTTAAAGCATCAGTGTGAACTCTGGGTTCCCCCCCTCCTTTTCTCTGGCTTCCACAGCCCACCTTCAGTTAGGGGAGAAGGGAATTCTGCCTTTAGTAGGCTCAGATCCTTTGTCTAAAGAGACAGCAAAGCCATTCAGGCTGGATGAGAAACCAGTGGGGCAGCTTTTGAAGGCAGGACCTTTTGCTGCTTCGGTAACCCCCGTCAGGCTCCCCGAGGAGTGCTGATGGCCGTGGAAATGAAATCGAGCCATGTCTCCGACCAACTGTGGTGCAGCCGGATATCCATTCCAATGGAAATTTCCTTTAATTCCAACAAATGTGTCACATTGCAGTGCTCTTGCAAGTAGGGAAGACAACTTATGTAGGGCAGGCAGCCCAGCCCTGTCTGTGGTGGAGAAATACATTTTTTTAAATTGACTGGTCTTGTACATCCATCACTGTGAATAATAGTGAATTATTCACACGTCCTTCCTGAAAAGAATTTTACACAATAGTGTAAAATTGAAGACTGTTTATTAGAAGAAGGCAACAAGAGGACCCGAAGCAACTTGCATTGAGAAAGGTGGGGTGTGCATGTTTGAAAATCCAAACCCAGATAAATGATTTCTTTTTGTTGCTTTTATCCGATTTCGGTGTGGAATCATTTTAGTTGTGTCTTGACTGTGTGACCTCCATTGGGGGTTTTCTTAACAAAGATACAGGAATAGTTAGCCATTTCTTTCTCCAGCTCATTTGACAGGAGAGGAAACGGGCAGACAGGGTGAAATGACTTGCCCAGAGTCACACAGCTAGTAAACGTCTGAGACTGAATCGGAACTCGGCCTCCGAGCTCCGGTCTATCCGCTATAGCGACACCTAGCTACTTTTTTTTTTATCGTTATTTCCCAACAGAATAGGAGCTCGTGGAGAGCAGGATTAGTTTAATCTCTCCAACACTAGCACAAAGCTTGACCTTTAGTGTCAATGTGAACTCTAGGGTTTTCCCCCCTTTCTCTGGCTTCCATACCCCACTTCAGTTAGGGTCGCTTAATTGCTTGTTAAATAGAAATTGTATACCATAAAATTTTAAAATACACAGGAATAGCGACTTTCTTCTTGGTTTGGGAAAGCTATAAAGCTAGTGTCTGCGGTGTACATTTACACATTAAGAGAGGAAGAGGAAGGAGGGAGAAAAGAGAATATCAGGCACACGGTTTTAATTGAATCTGCACTGTGGAGAGACTTTGGTTTTGCAGGTTGAGAAATCCATTTCAGCAACAGATGTACGGTCAATATGGTTTTTAATGGTCATTTTTTTAAACCAAATATATAAAATGGGGGAGGAGGAACAAAAGCACTTAAATGTGCTAGGTTCTGTGCGAATATTCCCTCATTTGGTCTCGTCAAGGGCCCTTTGAGGAAAGTGCTATTATTATCCCCATTTTACGGATGAGAAAACCTCGGCGACCACTCGTCCAGGGGTCGGGTCATTTTTGAGCGAGGGGGGAAGGGGGGGGAGTGAAGGGGGGAGTGTTTCTGACCTGGGGCCCAGCTCTGTATCCATCAGAGAAATCGGGCTTCCTTATTGCACCCTGTGTTTGTAGTGACGAAGTGTTTCACAGCCAGTATATAACTAAAGGCCCGGCGGAGGGGGAGTGGGGGGTAAGGGGGAGGGATGCTGTCAGGCTATTGAGAGGGTTTTGTTTTCTTGGGGAGCACAGGCCGGACACGCGATTAGCACCGACCCAGCCGCCTTATCTGCCCATCAGGTCCTTAGCCCAGAACCCGCGAAGGAAGCGGAGACAGTAACCAGTTGAATAGCTTGTTACCAAACTAGGTCCCGAGGGCTACTTTGTATCTCGGCTATCTGCCCTCGGCGGAAATCCTTGGGGTCGTGTCCCCGGGTAGCGGAGCGGCCGCGAGGAGCTTGGGGGCGGAGCCTGGGACGGCGTTCAAGGCCGGGTTGCGGGGCACTCGGGAGCCCTGGGCGCTCTGGCACTGCCCTTGGAAGCGAGCCCGATCAGAGGGCCGAGGTCGGTCCCGACGGCTCGGGGCTCCGCTTTGTTGGCTGGCCGCTTGTGCTTTGGGGGGGGGGGGGGAATTTGGTCTAGGGGCGGTGCCCGGGTGGGAGAAGACTTGGGCAACAAAAAAAAAGCCTCGTTCGTCGATTGCTCATCCCGGGCAAGGGGTGGGCACGATCAGTGGGTGGGGGTGGGGGAGAGCAGACACTGACGATCGACCCCAGCCCAGAACTCTTATTTTACAGGCGAGGAAACCGAGGCACCTGGGTCCCGTTGTAATTCTCATGACAAGTGGTATTCGAACCCCGGTCTCCGGAGGTTCCTTCCCCGGTCTCTGGGGCAGAATGGCCGCAGGGAAGTGAGCGAATAGAGGCTAGGACCCAGGGGGAGCTCTGCAAAGCGCTTGCCCCAGGTAGGGCCTGGCACATAGTAGGGACTTGACAAACTGGGGACGTAGAAAGCTCACAAATGCTGCCAGGGCTTTATTACCCCACGCAAGCACACCCACGCACGCAGATGTCCGCCGAGAGCGCTTCGCGTACCTTCCAGCGCTACCCCTGCAGGCTGCGGCTCCGCCCCCGCCCCGGGCGCCACGTGACCACTTTTCACTCTCGGGGCGCACCCCCTCCCCGGGCTCCTGCACCCCACGTGACCGCGGCCGTCGTTGTCCTGGTAGCGGCTGCGTCGGGGGCGGGGGAAGCGGCGGAGGCGGCGGGAGCGGGAGGGAGGGAGAGAGAGAGAGAGAGGGGGAGAGAGAGGGAGAGGGGAGGAGGAGGAGGAGAAGGCAGGGAGCGGGAGGGGGGAGAGCAGAGCCGCGCCCCGGCCGCCGCCGCCGCCTGCAGCGAGCCGGAGCCGAGGGCGGGGCGGCCGCTCGGTGAGTACGGGGGGCGCGGGGCTGGGGGCTGTCACGTGCCCCACGCGGGGGTGGGGAGGAGGAGGGGCCGGGGAACCCCCGCGGAGACACGGCGCGTCATCCCGGCCACCCGTGGAAGCCTCCCCTAGATTAGGAGGGACCCCGCTGAGTTGGGGGGGGGGGGCTGAAGCATGAGGACCAGCCCCAGAGGGCCGGCCGGAGGAGGGGGACCTGGACGGGCGGGGGAACAGTCCATATTGCGAGAATCGTGGGATCCTGGGGGCCGCCGCAGCCGCCAGAAGCCATCACCTGGACGAGCAGCCGGGGAGCGTTCGGTGCGCAGAGCCTGCTCTGGGAGCCTTGGGCTGAGGCGGGGGGGAGGGGTGCGGAGGGGAAGGGGACGGGGACGGAGGGGGGAGAGAGGGGAGAGCCGGGGCCCCTCAAGGACTCCACGTGGACGTCTGCATCAAGGAGTGGGCTGGGGTGTGTGTTTGTGTGTGTGTGTCCACGCGCACGCACTTCAGCTGTCCATGCATGCACGTTATCGTGGAGAAACATCACGTTTGTGGTGTACTTCAGACACTTGGCGTGGAGAAAGACGTGTGTGTCTGCGTGTGTCTGTGTGTGTGGGGGGGGCGTGGATGTCAGTTCCCGCGCACAAAGGGCTGTGTGTGTGTATGTATGTGTGTGTATGTGTATGTGCGGTCACATCATCTCGTGGGAGCGCTTCCCTGAGGACCCCTCCGGCTCTCCGTGGAGGGGAGGGGGCCAGCTCACGAATGCGGTTTTCCCGGAGCCCCTTGTTGTTGCTGTTGCTGCCCACCCACGGGCGCTGAGGGTGGCTCCGGCGCATCTGCCACTGCGGCTGTGGGAATGCTACTAGCTTTACGGTGCTGCAGTACGGCGGGCTTTCCCGCTGGGAATGCGAGCTGGCCAAAGGTAATCCCTTGGCTCGCTCCCAAGAGAGTTTCGCGGTTGGTCGTGGCCATCGGGGGCACGTCCCTGTGGTGGGCTTGGAAAGGGGGCACGTGGCAAGAGCAGGAACTGGGGAGAGAGGATGATTGTGTGCTCCCTGCTATTCACTGTGGAAAAGGGAAAGGTAGGCTGGGGGATGGGACAGCCTGTCTGGGCTCTATTGTCACGCCTGGTTGCTGTCTCTGGACCATCAGAACCCACCCAAATTCGCCCTCACGAAGTTTAATCTTCCCTGCATTTTTGCCCATTCCGAATCTGCAGGTGGATCCGGGGAAGGGGCTCCCTAGCGCTTCCCTCCCACTTTTAACAACCGTAGGAGAAAATGAGGGTAGAGTGGCAAGATTTAGGTAGAACAACTCAAAGAAAAGAACTTCCTAATTAGGAAGTTACTAGATCATTTAGAGCTAACCAATGGTTAGTTTGGAATTAGTTTCCCTGAACCCTCCCTCAGAAAGTCCAGAGAATGCTCTTCACAGGGAGTGTCAGTTACCTGTAATTGATGAAACATGGGGGGGGGGGGGGGGAGAGTAAAGAGAGAGTAGCTCAAACCTAGCTGAAAGGAGCTCAAGGTTTCCCACTGAGAATTACATAAACCATTCAATTCTGTTAAGATTGCCCCCCTTCCCCCTCAAAAAGGTTTCTTCCCGAAACTACTGATTCTCGCCAGATAAGCATTTTAAAAAATACAACCTGTGGATGAAAAGAGGGGGAAATGAGTGTACTTTTCAAGTTATAGGCAAAAAGGGGCGGGGGCAAAATCCCACAAGCCTCTCCTTTGCTCCTGCTGCTGACCTTTGTAAGATTCCCCTACCCCTGCTTAGCTCACCAGGGTCCAGAAACACTGATTTGTTTGTAACAGCCTGAGCAGCCTTTTCACGTAGACTTTATGCGTTGGGATCCTGTGCCAAGTGAACCAACCACAAGGTGCTTCTGACCTTGAGGCTGATTCCCCGATGAATTAGCACTGATCATCTATAGTTGTATGTGTAGACTTGGTCTCTTTGGTTATATTGATACATATCCTAGAGCAGGCGATAAATAGGGCACTTGCCTGGAATTAGGAAAACCTGAGTTCAAACTCATCTTCAGAACTTATTAGCTGATGATTCTGGGCAAGTCATTAACCCTATGTGCCTCAGTTTCCTCATCTGTAAAATGGACTGGAAAAGGAAATGACAAATCATTCTAGTCAGTATGTTTGCCGAGAAAACCCCAGATGGGGTCACAAAGAGCCAGATATGATTAGACTAAAGAATAACGATGAGAACATAGTCTGATCCTTAGAATTCCAGGTTCCCTGGAATCCGCAAGAAATGAAGGCTATACTTGACAAGACTCCCATTTCCTCTTCCATTTAGTTCCATCCTTCAAAACCAAATTTGAAATGGGTACCCTTCCATGTAGGTGGTGCAGTGGATAGAGTGCTGGGCTTGAAATCAGAAAGATATCCTCATAAATTCAATGTGTGACCCTGAATAAATCACTTACCCCTCTCTGTCTCAGTTTCTTCATCTGTCCAATGAGCCGAAGAAGGAAATGGCAAACTACTCCAGTATCTTTGCCGAGAAAACCCCCAATAGGATCACATCACTGACCAGTCCCCCCACAGAATAACCACCATCTCTTCACCCAGTCTTCAATTACAGATTTTTATCTAAAAAAAAAAGTTTTTTAATTGTTTCTTTTAAGACTCCTAATAATTTCTAGTTATTTTTTTTTAGTGTGTAAAATATACCGAAAATTTCATTGTAACATATCATGGGAGGAATTTTAAAGTCTATCGAGGAACGAACCACTTCTTGGAAATGCTGTTTTCTGCTTTGAGCGTCTTCCTGGAGATGGTTGGTCCAGATAGTTTAAAAAGACTAAAGATGAGTAGTCTTGATTCTTCAGCCCTTGGGAGAGAGCTTTTCAGATGTTAACTAGGAAGCCTCAGGTGGTGGAATTTCTCCTTGAAATTCTCACGTAGACAGGCGCCAAAGGGTGGGTGGGAGGTGCTGGAATAGTTCCTTCCTTGGGAAGAGTTCGGGGAATTTGGAGCTAATCTTTCTATTCCATCTGTGTATTCACACCTGTGTCTGGAAGCTCTATAGGTATTCTAATGAGGCAGGTTCAAGAAGTCAGGAGTCTGCCAAGAGCTTTCCTTCCCCGGGACTGTCCCTGCTGTGTAGACTCCAGCTTCATCTTGGGCTCAGTTTTCTAAGTTTGGGCAGCCCTCCCACATCTTAACATGAAACCTGGTAGCAACAGGGCACTCTGATGGAACAGAAAGGGCACAGGAGTGGGAGTCCTAAGGATTCAAATCCAGATTCTGGGTAACCTTGAGAGAAATCATATCATTTGCACCTCAGTTTCTTCATCTCTAAAATGGGAATAATCCTAGTTGTCTTCCAGTCCCTCAATGAACTCGGTAAATGTGAGTTGCTATTAGGAAAGAGTGGGTTCTTTGCTTTTTTGGGTGGCTGTTTGCTTTTCAGGTCACTTAGGGACGGGAACCATAGAATTACAGAATGAGTCGCTGTGTCTTACAAAACGATCTCATCGTCTCGTCCGGTGTCCTTGGTTCCACTCAGAACATAGGTTTTCTCTTTTTTTTTTTCTTTCTCCCAAGCCTTGCTTCCATGATGAGTGCAGAGCTCAATGTCCCCGTGGACCCTTCCCCACCTGCTTGCTCTGAACCAGGTAATAAAGGGATGGATTATCGGGACTGGGTTCGTCGAAGCTACCTGGAATTGGTCACTTCTAATCATCATTCAGTTCAAGCCCTTTCTTGGAGAAAGCTCTACCTGAGCAGGGCCAAGCTCAAAGCTTCCAGCCGGACTTCCGCCCTGTTGTCTGGATTTGCCATGGTGAGTTTTTCACTGATCCCTTGGGATGGGGAGATGCTGTCAGCAAGAGCTGGCCTCTGCTGGGGTCCTTTGGGGCTTTCCAAAGAGAAGGGCTGCCCCTAAGCCTGCTGGGGCAACCCAGGGTGATTGTTGGGAGATTTTTTGCCAGCATCCTGGGTTCTGGGGCGGGGAGGGGAGGGAGGGGTTGAGGTCGCCGCTGCGGCGGCCGCCAGCAGTTCACAGGAACTGTTTTTAAAGAAATCGGTCTTTCTGGACCACACATGCAAGTTAGTTGATAAGGATTCAGGAACACCAGGTCATGAGACTTTGCAGACATGATCTTAATACTTTGTGCTAAGAGAACGGCATGCCTTAGCTTCACATACTTCCTTCTCATAGCAATCCACTGAGGTAGTGAGTCGAGAATTATCATTTTACGGAGGGAGAAACTGAGGATCAGGTTAAGGTCACCCCAGCAGGAAGTTGGAGCCACAGCAGCCTTTGTTTTCCCCGCTCGGACTCGCACCTCACTCCTAAGGGCCCTTGTTCTCATCCCCCCCAGTCTCTGTCTGTACTTCCTGGGGGAGGATACGTGGGGCTGCTCCATAAGCGTGTTCACAGAACGCAGCTCTCCCAGACACTCTTGCTCCTGCAAGGCCAGCCTCGGGGCGGGGCCATGTGAGTGACCTCCTGTACTTGGCTTTGGAACGTGAAAGACCGAAATAGGACACAGGGTCAGCTTTGCTGCCAGTTTGGAAGAGGTCTGACTCCCCGGATGTGACTTGACCCACGAAGGTTGGCAGAGACGGCCTCCGACCTCGGGAGCCACGAGAAAGTTCTCTTCGGCTCAGCATGAAGCGCCTACTGGGTGCAGGCACCTGCTGGGTGCTGGAATGTAGGCTGTACCCAGAGAGGTACAAATGAGGCGCTCGGAGAGGAGAGAGGGAGTGCGGACGGTGCTGAGGACGCGCCTGATGCCTCGGGAGGCCGTCCCTTAGCAAGGGGCTGAAAGCTTGGCTCCCAGCGAGCATCAGATGCACGATCTCATATGGGCGTTTTTGAAGAAGGCCAGCCAAATGGCTCCCACTTCCTTCAGAGCCCCAAGCCTGGAGGATTTGGGATCAGCAAGTCTTGTGTCTGAAGGATCTGGGTTTCCCAGACGTGGGGCAGGCTCTGTTTTCCCAGCTCAGACTCACCCCCCAAACCGAGGCCCAGAGGCTCAGTTAGAAACACCGAGTGGGCTGGGAGCCCAGGGTGGGACGGCTTCTTGGAGAAGGTGAGTCCCGAGAGCAGCCTTCACGCCTGGAGTTCGCTCCCGTCTGTCCTCAGGGACACGGGGAGGAGGCCGTCCCTTGTGTTGCCTCGTTAGTGTCCTGCAGGACAGGATTTGTGCCCGAACCGCCCTCGGTGACCCTGTGCCCGGCTCTCCGGCCTCCGGTCCCCACTGGCCTTCGGCACCCACTGCCTCCAGGGTCCTCACAGCTCCAGCGCCATCGCCCAGAGCCCACAAAGCAAGCACGACATCATCTGGCACGGGAGCTGAGCCGAGTCCTGAGAGAGAGAATACTCCGGACAGGAGAGCACGGCCTGGCTCGAGCACGGAGGCGGGAAATGAAGGAACGGTTTGGTTGGTGCCTCAAGGAAGCCATAAAGTGGAGTCACAGCAAGTGGCGGAAAGTGGTAGCCATGTTGTGGAGGGCCCAGATGCTGGCCTGAGGATTTGCGTGTGGCCCTCGCCCTGGAGAGTGACCGGGCCCAGCCTGGGCTCCGGGGAGCTGGGGTTTGTAGGGGATTGGAGAAGGAGAGCCGGTGAGTGGGGACTTCACGAGGAGCCAGTCAGCCTTCCTGGCACTGCGGGGGATCAGAGTGGAGAGAAAAGCAGAAATGTGAGTCAATAAGGCAGCCAAGGGCCAGAGAACAGCCCCAGGTGCTTCCAAGGTCTAGACCGTCCCCAACTAGGGAGTGCTCCCTAGGACGACCTCATCGGCGACACCATGAGTTTAACTATCACCTCAGCCCAGAGGCATCTCACCAGCCCCAGGGTTTCCCCGAGCGGGTGAGCCGGCTCCCTGGCCGCCTGTGGGACCCCGGATCAGACAGATGCCTCGAATTCAGGGTGACTAAAACTGACTACACCATTTCCCCTCAAAGCTCCCCAAACTTTTCTTTCTTTAAAAAGCTTCCCCTTCAGCTTCCAGGTAGCGCAGTGGATAGAGCACCAGCCCTGGAGTCAGGAGGACCTGAGTTCAAATTTGTCTCAGACATTTCCTGGCTGTGACACCCTGGGCAAGTCATTTAACTCTAATTGCCTCAGGGGGAAAAAAAAGCTTCCCTATGGTCCTGGTGTCTGAGGTTAGTCATCTTAGCCTCCTCCCGGCTCTCACCTTCTCACCCCCTCCAGCATTGACTCCTCTCCCCGCTGGCTTCCTCCTGAGCTCAGGCCCTCGTCATCTCTCACCTGGATCCCAGAGGAGGCCTTCCCGCTCAGGCCATCCCGCTCAGGCCATCCCGCTCAGGCCATCCCGCTCAGGCCATCCCGCTCAGGCCATCCTCTGCCAAAGTCATCCTCCTTAAGCACAGCCCTGACACTGGGACTTTCCTGCACGGCCGGCTCCGTGGCTCCGTTAGCTCCAGGATCAGTCACAACCTGGCCCCAACCCCTTCTTTCTGACCTCAGTGGACTCTGTTCCTTCTGCACCACTCAAGCTGCCAAACCGGCCTTCCTTCTCTGCCTCACACGTGACATCCCCCCTCCCATCTTTGGCCCGGACTGGGCTCCTCTCGGGCCTGGAAGGTCTGGCCTCCCAACCTCCAAGTCTTCGAAGGAGGCTCGAGCCCCGTCTCCTGCTCTGAGCCTTTCCTGGTCCTCCCTGCCTCCTCCCTTGCCCCACACCACCATCCCTACGACCTCTGATCCCCAGCCCTCTCAAACAACTTTGTGGTCACTGTTTGTCCGTGGATACAACACGGTCACGTCTACGTAGATGTTCCAGATGGATGTTCTCCGCGGCGAGGTTCCGTGTGAGTGTGTACGCGTACACTATATTCTCTGCCAGTATTGGCTACGTACTTGCCTCCCTAACTAGTGAGCTCCCTGTGGATAGAGATCGCCTCATTGTTGTACCTGGATCCCTAACCAGCACAGTGCTTGGCACACAGTAGGTGCTTAGTAAATACTCGTTGATTGAGTTTTGCAGAAATGACGGAGACCCAGAGAAAATGCCCAGTTCCCTTTAGTCGATCGTCGATGATCCCGAAGGTGGCCGATGTTTGTTTCGGAGATTTGGGGATCGAGACCTCCCGGCCTGACTCTCTTCAGCTGTTATTCTTCCCAAAGGCTGTGACGTCTCTCATTCCTCTTAAGATCTCGGAGGTGTTTTCTCCCCCTTTGGCCTTTCGCTGCTACGGAGAGCAAACGCCTGGGGTCCCGTGCTAACCCCCACGTTTCTTTAAAGACGACGCCCCTTCTGATCTTCTCTTTCCAAGGCTGCCCTTTCCTCCCAGGCCCCATTGTCCATCCCTCTTGTTTTCTCTTGACCCCTGTTAACCACTTAGCCCCTGCATCTTTTCCACGGCTCCACATCCTTTTGCCCCGAGCCCAACTTGTAATAAGAGAGATTGAGTCATGAAGGTGATGGAGAGGGGATGACTCGGGGCCTGGCTCCATCTCCCAAGCAGGTGGGGTGCTCTGCTGCCTGGTCTTCAGCTTGTGGCCCCTGTGACCCCGGGGTTTTCTTGGTCTGTGCAGGATGGAACAAAAGGGAAGCGGCTTCCCCTTCAGTCTGAGTAGTTAGACGTGCAGGGAGATGGCGGCGTCTTCGTCGTTCCTCTGTCTAAGTCATTTGGGGCAGCTTTGGGCGCCTCCCGGCTTGTGCAGGCCTTGGCGGAGTCCGTCTCCCTGTGGTTGGGGAGGCGGGGCGCTTCCCCTCCCCCTCCCCTGGGAACTACTTGGCTCCCTTTGCTTTAAGGTAACCAGGCTTCCGGGAGGGCTGGGAGTTTTGTTAGCGGAGCGCGAGCCCCTGTGCACGGTCTCTTCCATACCACGCAGGGGAGGGCGGCTGTTAGGGGAACAGGTGGACTCAGGATACGCACAAACAGAGACATCTGTGCTGGAGGGCCATGGATCCCAGGTCCGGGCTGGGCCATTTGGGCCGACAGACTGTCCTCGAGTCACTTTTAACCTGTCTGGGAAGAGGGGGCGCCTCCTGGGGATGCCTGCTCACCTTTCCCAGCCTTCCTCGGATGGACCATCCAGGGCATGGAACTCCCTGAGCTGCTCATTTGTACCCCAGGAGCCCCGTGGAGTAAGAGCCCTGGCTTAGTGCGAGTGATTCGGAGCTCGCCTGATGGCGGAAACTGGGCGTCCTCAAATTTCTGCCAAGAACCAGCAGCCCAGATGACGCTGTGAGGCCGTCTGTGAGCAGCCAGGGCGGTCCCGAGGAAACGCCGCCAGCGGCCTGGGTAGTTTGTAGGGTGACTAAGACCATTAGCGAAGGGTTAAAATCATTACTCAGGAGCACGAGAGGTAAAAGCAAAGCTGCTCATCACTTGTCTAAGATTGGGGGGGGAAGTTGTCTAAACCAGGACTTCTTAAATTTTTTCCACTTATGACCCCTTTCTGCCCAAGAAATCTTTCTGCAACCCCCAATATACAGGCATGTATAAACTAGGGATACAAATCAAACATTTACTGATAATAGATGGTAATCGTGTGACCCACCACCACCACATTCAGCTCCCAATGGGGTCGCGGCCACAGTTTAAGAAGCTTTGGTCTAAACCAGCCAGACGGGAGCGCGGTGGCCGCCCCTTCCCTCCACACCCGCTCCAAGGCGCCCCCTTTGTTTTGCAGGTGGCCATGGTGGAGGTGCAGTTGGAGATGCAGTACCAGTACCCCCAGATGCTCCTGATAGCCTTCAGCGCCTGCACCACGGTGCTGGTGGCCGTCCACCTCTTTGCCCTCCTCATCAGCACCTGCATCCTGCCCAACGTGGAAGCCGTGAGCAACATTCACAACTTGAACTCCATCAGTGAGTCCCCCCACGAGCGCATGCACCCCTACATCGAGTTGGCGTGGGGCTTCTCCACCGTGCTGGGCATCCTTCTCTTCCTGGCGGAGGTGGTGCTCCTGTGCTGGATCAAATTCCTCCCCGTGGACTCGAGCGCGAAGGACGGGCCCGGCTCCAAGCCGGGCCCGAGCAGCCACACGGGTTGGCAGGCTGCCTGGTGTCCACCATCATCATGGTGCCCGTGGGTCTCATCTTTGTCGTGTTCACCATTCACTTCTACCGTTCCCTGGTCCGGCACAAAACAGAGCGCCACAATCGGGAGATAGAGGAGCTCCACAAACTGAAAGTCCAGTTGGACGGTCACGAGAGGAGCTTGCAGGTCGTGTGAGTAGCCGGACACACAAGGGGGAGGGGGGGTGTCGCTGTCAAGGGCTAAGAAGCTGGAAATAAAACAAGTATTTTGGTCACAGGAGCACGATAGTTGCTTGAGTTTTTCGGAATATTAAAAAGCCAAATTGGTGATTCCTGTTTCTGGGAGGCTGCTTAGACTCTGCCAGATAGTTCGAGACCAAAATCGTATTCACTCTCAATCCCATAAATCTGTGGGAAATTTTCCTGGAGATTATGGAAGTATTTTAAAATAAGAAACTGTTGCCAAAAGTAAGTTTCCCGCTCCCTTTCCATCTAACAAAAGTAAACAATTTTAGGAGCTTAGGAGGACCAGCTTTTTTGGGCAGGGGAAGCATGGAGGTCCAGATTGGGGGCAGCCTCCTTGGGCAGGGAACCATGGAGGCCAGGGTTGGGACGGCCTCCTTGGGCAGGGGAAGCATGGAGGCTGGGGTTGGGCGGCCTCCTTGGGCAGGGAAGCATGGAGGCCGGGGTGGGGAAGGTCTCCTTGGGCAGGGAAGCATGGAGGCCAGGGTGGGGACGGCCTCCTTGGGCAGGGAAGCATGGAGGCCGGGGTGGGGACGGCCTCCTTGGGCAGGGAAGCATGGAGGCTGGGAGTGGGAGTCAGCCTCCTTGGGCAGGGAAGCATGGAGGCCGGGGTTGGGGGTGGCTTTCTTGGGCAGGGGAAGCATGGAGGCTGGGGTGGGGACGGTCTCCTTGGGCAGGGAAGCATGGAGGCCGGGGTTGGGCGGCCTCCTTGGGCAGGGGAAGCATGGAGGCCGGGGTTGGGGGCAGCTTTCTTGGGCAGGGAAGCATGGAGGCCGGGGTTGGGGGCGGCTTTCTTGGGCAGGGAAGCATGGAGGCCGGGGGTGGGGGGCGGCCTCCTTGGGCAGGGAAGCACGGAAGCACGGAGGTTGGGATCTTTCCTTCATGGGTGCCCTGCTTCTAAAGTCCCAGTGTTGAGTGGCTGGATGTTGCCCCATTTCCTGTGAATTGCTAGCAAGGAACGATCCGGGCCCTATCCTGCCTCTTGTAGCCTCTACAGCACAGGGAGGGCAGTGAGGATGTGAGCCTGGCGGTTCCGTTTGCTCTGAGCCCCCAGTTCTTGGAGGAACCGTGCAGACAGGCGCTAGGAGCGGGCCGCGTGAGCCGCCTAAGGAGCAGCGTCTGCCTTCTGCTCCCTGGCCCATGTGCCGCTGACCCATCGGGGTGGGGGTGGGGGCTGGGAGGCTCATTCCCTGGGACTCACCAAAGGTGCCAGAGTCTTTCCTCCTGCCCCGAGTTCCCCGGCATGTCCTGCTCTTGCCCAGACTTGTGCCCGAAGCCTTCTTCCCCGGCACTGGGAGGGCACCTTGTTTGACAAGAAAACTCTCCAGTCCCCACAGTGGGAGAGGCGGGTGGTGCCATTTTCATGGCAGGCCCGACGAGGCCGGGGATCGCTGAGGTTGAAGGCTGGCAGGGGGTCCCCGTGCCCCTCTCCAGGGGCCTCCCTCAGAGGTCACCCAGACTTGTGCTTACAGTTTCTCACTCCTTGGGTGGGCTGCATTGTAAATTGCTCTAATCTGGGTCCCGGGACTCGCCAGCTTCACGTGGCTCAGACTGGCTTTGTGGCTCAGGGGGAACTGCTGAAACTTCCCGGGAAGCCCCAGGTCTGGGTCTCCCTTCTGTAAGACGAAAGGGTGGCCCTCGGTGCTTCCGAGAACCTCCTGCGATGATTTTTCCCACAGGATTCTTAACCCAGCACAGACCCTTTAGGAGGCTGGGTACAGACAAGAAGAAATGACGTCTCTTGTCCCTATGACGTCTCACTGAGATTTAGCCTTTCTTAGTCAGACTATTCCTAGACGGACCCAGATGGCCCAAAGGGTCGGTGAACCGAGAGACAGCCGCCCTCATGTCCTCGGAGAAGAGCACGGTGGGAGAGAGAGAACCTGGCTTCCCCCCGATGGCGGCCGCCCCAGGGGACTCGGGGCACGTCGGGGGCCGTCTCTGGCCTTTGCCGTATTTCCACGACAGAAGCCCCAAGCTCACAGGAAAGCTTTCTGCTTGTTCTCACTGAGGAGAGTCCACTGGCCAGATAAGGTTTCTATAAAGTCCTTCGAGGTCTCTCGCCAACAGCGCTAATCACGTAACGTGAACGTGGAGAGCTTCCCTGGGAGCGCGTAGGGAATTCCTAAGGGAAGCGGCGGCGGCCACGGGAGCTCAGGGCTCACGACCGGCCTGTCATTGGGCAGAGCCCCAGCCTTCCTGAAGGCCGCAGCAGGCGCGCCGAGGTCCGGGGGCACGTGCCCGGCAGTGTCCCCATCTGGCCGTCCTCGAGGGCCTGAGCCACCCCGTGGAGCTGAAGGCAGATCGGAGATGGGACACTACTCTGCAGGCTCTTAGACTTTCTCTGTTTCTGTTGAATCTGTGCCTTCATCTTGTACCTGCTTGATTTACTCTTGTAAGCGCTGGAAGGCTCTGTAACCTGAGATCCCTGCACGAAGAGGGCTTTGCATTTTGCATGAAGAGAAGCGAGAGGGAAGAGTTCTGGCTCTTCTCCAAATGGTCCACAAGGGATCCGATCACTGGGAGCCACAGGGAAGGCCGAGCCCACGGCCCCTGGCCCAGCCACAGACACGTTAAGAGGTGCCAGGCGGACCATAGGCTGGACGGCTCTGAGCTGCTGCAGGCTTTAAAAAAAGCCGTCCATTTTCTGGCCAAAGTTGGCCCTATTCAGACCCTTCTAAAACTTACTGTCGAATAGACTTTTGACTTGGATCCAGCTAGTAACAAACATGGAGCAGCAGCAGCAGCAGCAGCAGCATCAGTGCCCCCAAAGAGGTGCCATCTCCTCCACCATGGAGGGCCCAGAAGTTGGGGCACCACAGGACAGGGGTCCCCTCCCAGCTTCAGAAGAGCTTCATGTTGCTCATGAAGGTTCTCAGGGTCTTATTCAGAAGAGCTGAAGCGCTGATACGTGCCCAGAACTGACTACAGCACTGGCTGGAGCCCAGCTTCTTCAGCTCTGGTCGGAAGCCCCACGTGGGGTCTCGTAACTCAATGTGGGGGGGTTAGTCCAGCTTCTTCAGCTGTGTTTGGAGACCTCATGTGGAGTCTTGCAACTGAATATGGGGTTACAAAATTAGTTTGATTTATATACCCAGAGTTGCATAAAATTTCTCAGGCAAAAAGGGATCAGGAGTGGAAAAAGTCTGAGACTAGAGAACCAGCTACGACTATCTCTAAATAAAGTGGCTTGAAGTTTCAAGCCAGAAAAAAAAAAAATCTTGACAAAACAAAATGGGGGAGAAATTTTCTGAGTTCTCAGAAGCTGGATGTTGTTTAAGGAAGGTCACAAGAATTACTGTGGGCACAGCAGGGGTTTCATAAATGCTTGTCAGTTGATTGACCCTTTGCAGTGTGCCGACTCCTTCAGTCTTTGGACTGCTCCGGAGGCCCGGGGCTGCTGCTGGGTCCCACCCCGGGGAGCATGGGGAGGGGGCAGTGTCTCCCTGCATTTGTTTGTACTAAACTCAAATCCAGGCTCAGATCCCCTGAGGCTCCGAGAGCAGCCTGGCCTACTATTTTCTAATTAACTGCTGGCACCAGAGCTCCTTCTCTGTCCTGGCCTTCCCAGTGCCTGTCAAACATTAACGCTCCGATATTTCGAGATGACCCCGAATCAGAGCGCCTCAGAGTTTCAAGATTCGCCCGGCCCGATTTTAGGCACCAGGAAGGCCAAATGTTTTTAAGCATCCCGACGATAATCACATTATCTCCTGAATTCTTCTTTTACACCAGAACGGTTCGGCCTCAGAGGCATAAAGCTGGCACTTGGACAGATACGTGTACCTCCCTTGGGTGGTTTTAGTCTTTATCAATAGTGCATGGAAATCGTGTAAAGCTTATATGTACATAAACCCACATGGACTGAATAAATAACTGAAGCTATAAAAAGCTTGTCCCCTTTTGTGTAGTTTCAAAGATGCAGACTCAGAATCGTGGGGACGGTTGTGACCTCTGGAGGCCCGTCCCCTGGGGCCAAGGACTGCCTGTTCATCCAAGAACATGTTTATTCACCCTTCTCTTAAGGACCCCTGGATCCTCCTCAATGAAAGTCTTTTGCCTGACTGCCTTAAAAAGTCTTATACTTAATTCCATGCCTCAGAGATGGCTCCATTCCTGTTGTACAAAGAGGGACATCTTTCCCCAAACCAAAGTGAGGCTTTCTGTGCTTGACCTAAACCTGGGTTTCTCCATCCCATTATCCGGGACTGCAGAAGGGATGGACGTTCAACAACAGGCAAAGCCGAAGAGTCTACGGAAGGAAGCTACAGCTCCCGAGACCGTGGAGCGACCATTGTGGATATGGAATGGGTGCGCCTTGACCTCTCACCCGGTGGCATGGGATGGGAGCTTCTCTCACTTCTAACCCAGTTGAGTGGGAACATATAATCAACTCAATGAGGGATAGAATTTTAATAATAGGGAAGGTTGTTTGAGGCTACACTTTTTGGGGCACTGGCATCTAGAGCAGGATGTCAGGAGCCATGGAATCAAGTTCCAACCCCCAAGACACTGGGCAAATCATTGTCCTTCCTCCTCCCCATCTCTGGGGGGAGGAAGAGGAGGGTAGTCCAAGGGCTCTCTTTAGCATTCTAATCTGTATTAGGGAAATTTAGCATATAGGAAGTAGTGGACAATACCATTTATAAACTCATTTGAGAAAAGGGTTAGTGTTTTGTACAAGAGCTGGATTAGCCTTTTTCTCCCTGGGAGAAGGGAAAGCTATGAGCAGATAATTGTTTTGTGATGCTACCCCCAAAATAGCCCAACCTGAATAGAAGGGGACCCTCAAGTAGGAGGAGGGGGAGGAGGAGAAGGTGGGGCATATTCCATGTAGTAGTGCAACTCCCGAAGTCACTATAGGATAGGTTTAGGCTGGGCTAGAATCTGGGATGATGTCCATCTAGCTTGGATTAGAATGAGACTCAGGGAAATGGAATTGGCTGTAGGGCCAAACGGTTGGTCCCAGATACTCAAAAACAGGGGGTCTCAATTTTGTTAATAGCACGGCCCCCTTCTCAAAACTACATTTGTGAATGCTTAAGATAAACTATTGAGTGTTACAAACAAAGGAAACAAGCTTTGCCGAGTACAATAAAGTATCCAAAAAAAAATGTTTTAAACAAATCCAGACCCTAGATTAAGAACCCCAATTTTAAATTACACTCCATAGTTCAATCTGGATCCCCCCAAGTCACTTAAAACCTGATGCTGACATCATGACCTTTAGGCTTGGCTCTAGAACTACTTTGGTTCCCCTTGGGTCTTACAGGCTGGGATTGGGCAAGATTTCCTGTGACTATTTCGGTCTGGAAGAACCCCTAGAGGGTTCTCGTATGGGAACCGAAATACCCTCACAGCGTCACCGGGCAAAGGCACAGAAGTACCCTTGCAGCAGGGGATCTAAAGAATCACAACTTTGAAAAATTCTCATTGGTTCGCTGGTGCCAAATTTAGAATTCAAAGCAAATAAACAAACTATTTTCTGATGTTTTCTGGAATAGAAGGCACGGGATGAAATGAATGATCATGTCCTTCTGTCAGAATGGAATGGCATTCTGTAGAAGGCCATGAAGAAGTAGTGAAGATAAGCGAATGAGAGCACTTTATAAATTTGGGGTCCTAATTCCAATTCTGCTGAGAACTACTGGGGGACCTCAGATTTACCCCCTACTCTGGCAAACGAGAGGACTGGGGTGAATGACCTTTATGGCCTCTCGATTCTAAAATTCTTTCTTCCTACAGAATTTTGTATTTTATACTTTATTATACTTTTGAGTTTATAAAAACTATTAGAAGTGTTCCACCTTGGAAAATGGGAATTCTACAAAGTTAAAATAGATCTGTAGGAACATGATAGGTGATTAAACACGATAGCCTTCTGGTATGAGAGCACGCTGACAGCAATGTGGGCCAGATTCCCAGGGGCACATATTAAGGTAAAATCCAAGTGGACAGCATGGGGACACGGCACACGGCAATGTCCCAGCCGCCTCGGCTCTTTGGGGTTTCCAGAGCCCAGTGTTCTGCAGCCAGGACGTTGGGCTGCATCAGAGAGCTCAGCAGGCTTCGGAGCTGCTTGTCCCCAGAAGCAGCTGGTTCTGAACCTCAAGTCTCTACAAAGAGACTTTCTCTGCTGGACGGGCATCCTCACTGTCCTGTGTGCAGAGGGGCACTTGTGGTACCGCCCAGCACATAGGAAGGTCGTTTATTGACAGAACAAATGCCTGGGTAACTTAATAAAAAAAAAAAAAAAAGAACATAGGAAGGTCATTAATACTGTCTTACTCTGCCAGGAACGAGAACCTCTAGCTCAGGCTGCTGGGTCTACCCTCTTACAAAAGCATCCTGGTGCAAGTAGACCCAGGTGGGCCTCCCTGCCCCATTTCAGAATGAGGTGACTGCACCAGCAGCATCTGCCACTCAAAGAATGGAAGCCAGACAATCCTTACTTCCATCACCACCTCAGAGTTTAAAAAAATATACGTTTAATGACACAGATAATTTTCTCATAGAATGTTACATATATTTTAGAATGTCTTAGGTTGATTTGGGTGAAGTAGATGTAATTAGATAGGGGCCTTTTTCACCCACGGAAACTTTCACAGGCAAAGATCTACCACTCGAGAGTCAAATCTTCTCAGTTGAGCCAGGACAGGAGTGTGCTGTGAACTCACAGAAGCCAGGCTGCCTCATCACAATCCTTGTTGCCCTCCCCATCTCCCCATTCAGGACCCTCAAGGCCCTCAGGCCTTGAAAGGTGAGAATTCCCAAAGAGATGTGACAATTGAGCAGGCCAGATGCAACGCTCCCTTTGACGGCCGGGCTCCAGGTGCACTTTTCTTAAAATTACGCAGCCGAATTAAGATGAGTTCTCCTGTTAGGAATCCCACATGTCCAGGCAGAGCGGCACTGACAGGCCCTGGATTTGTTTCCTGACAATTCTGGGCCGGCGGCTCCCTTTCTCTGCGCTGCTCACACGGGTTTTCCCTGGAACGAGAGAGCTATTTCCAGGAGCTCCTGCCCCAGTTCTCCCTGCTTTCCTCCAGGACAGAACTCAGCGGACAGCTCCCGAAAGGTGGCACAGATTCGGTGGCTCTCGATGTACTGGCGGTGGATGGCGTGTTTCCACTGATAGCGGGCAGCTCCAGACAACACGAGCAGGGACCTAGCAGGTAGGCGAATGGCCACTTCCACCTGGTCACAGGGAACAGATCTGGGGCTCGGGGAATCCGAAAGGTCTCCCGTCTTTGGGTCATTTGGCCCAGAGTTCCTTGTTCTCTGCTGAGCCACAGAAAGTAACTGAAGTCTCTCTCCTGAGTCCTGAGACATGGACAGCACCGTCGGGGAGAGCAGGTTGAGGCTGACTAGCCGTTCTCCCCAGAGCCAGGAGTCATCCAAGTGGGGGTCAATTGCAGAGCCTCGTTCAGGGTGGTAGTCCAGGTTACACTGTTCAACCGGCAGGAACCTCTCCAGGACGGGATAGGTCCCCATCCTCTGCACGATCTCTCGGCTGAAGCTGGGCAGGCCAGCAAAGCTGCCGGGTTTCAGCTTCTGCTTCCTAAAATTGACTCTGGGGCCGTAGTCCTGTAGAAAGGGAAAGGAATGGTGACGTTCGCTTGAAAAAATTCAGTAGGCAGCACATTTCCTGATTAAACTGGATTTTTAACCCGGGCATCTGTGGGCCTGAGGTGGCCCAGGGCTCTCCTGCGCTTGGGACCGTCTCTGGCCTCCCTTGTTGGTGAGGAGCCCTCCATTAACCAGGTGTTTCCAGTTGGGAATCTTTCTGACTTGGGAGGATCCCCCTGAGCTTGAGCTTCTGCTGAAGAAGACCTCAGGAGGGGGCCTGGGAAGGGCTCCATCCCAGCAAGATGGACACTACAGAAGGAAGGGGTAGCAACTCCCATGATCCCCCGTGGCCGGCTCCACTTCTCACAGAAACCAGCGATGCCCCAGCAGATGCCCTACCTGTTTCCTCCTTCCAGACTGGGACAGCTTCCAGTCATCTTGGTCCATTAACCGAACCAGCTCGGCCTCCTCCTCGGCGCTGACAAAGTCCCTTATCAGAGTTACTCCTGGGAAAGGAAAGGCCCAGCCTGCAGATTCTGAATTCTCCCTTCCTACAGCTAAACCCGTTTCCGGGCAGTAGATAAAGTGGGCCGATTTCTGCAAAAGAAAAGACATAAGGTTCCCAATGAGAAAGTTTCATTTTCAAGGGTCAAGTCTCCGGGATCTTACGGTCCTCATCAGGAAAAGGAGGTAAAAGCCATTCGTGAAACACCTCCGATGTGCCGGGCACTGCGCTCAGCACTTTACAATGAGCTCGTTTGATCCTTCCTACACCCCAGGGAGGAACCCGAGGCAGAGGTGAAGACGATTGAACCCACAGCTCATCCCCAGGAGCACCAGCACCTGCCCCTGCCCAACCACGCCCACTTTCCCAGGAAGTTTCCCACTCTCCCCTTCCTGATTCCAGCAAATTAAAGCCTCTCCTCCCCTGCCAGGCCATGAGAGGCTCCCCAAGCCGAGCTCCCCCTCCCCCCCTCCCCCCCTCCAGTGACTCTTCCTCGGGCCCCGGGCTCCTCCACCCCCTCTTCTGGGCCGGTCAGCCCCTAGAAAGAAATCCCTCAGGCATTGACGGCCCAAGGGTAGCTTCCTGGAGGCACAGGGAACAAGGAGTCCCACAAGGGCGCAATGGTCCCACTTCGCTCGTGCGTGGGACAACCAGATCAAAGTGGCCGGGAGAAGGGGGGCGGGGCCGGAGGGAGGAAGGGCGGGGCCTCCGGGAGCCGAGGCCTCAAGGGGAGTCCCTCCCGGGAGCCACGTGACTCGGCCTCGCCTTGCCCATCTGAGAAATGGACGTGAAGGCAGGCACTTCCCGGGCCAAGACGCGGCCGGGCTCCCGTTTGACTGATGGAGCCCTAAAGATGAAGGTCCTGACCCGCGCCCCACGAAGGAAAGGGGGTGGCTGCCCTGTCCCGCCCTCAGACCCAGCTCCCACCTGCGGGGGCAGGGTTCCAGACACGCCTCCGCCCCTCTCGCGCTCGCACAGCAGGCAGCTCCGGACCCCTTTGCAGCCGCAGTCTCGGGGCCGCGCGCCGCGGTCGCCTCGGCTCTCTCCACCTGCCGCCGCCGCCGCCATGCAGAGGTGCAGAGCGCCGCCGGGAGGGCGGCCTCAGCGGGGCGTGTGCGCAGGCGCGGGCCGCGGAGGCCGCTGGGAGAGGTAGTCCCGCGGGGTCAGGACACGTGGGATCCTGCTCTGCCGGGCCCTCTTCCGGCCGACGCCGCGCGAACCTTTCCGGCGCGAACCACCGGACCGAGGCCGTTGTTCCGAGTCCCGGCGTCGCCCCCGCTCCGGGTGAGCTCGTGCGGCCAGCCCCAGGCAGCAACCGGCGTGGGCAAACAGGGTCTCGCGGGAGGGGAGCAGCGTGCACCCACGCAGGCCGGCGGCCATGGGCAGACTCAAAACCCCGCTGCTGCTGCAGAGAGGGCACCCCAAGTGCGACCGGCTCGGCAGGATCAAGAAGCTCGAGTAAGACTGAGCGGGAACGCGCGTGTGTACACGCGTGTACACGAGCGTGCGGGGGTGGGCGCGCGTGTGCGTGCGCATTAACGTGCGTTAGTGTGGAGTTTCTCCATGCGCGTGCGTGCTCTCATTTGTCTGCCTAGTGCCTTGTTGTGCACGTGTGCGTGCGTCAGTGTGGCGCTTCTGTGTGCGTGCGTGCCCGCGTCCTTTTGCCAGGTGTTGTGTGCGTGTGCGTGTAACCCGCAGCGTGCAGACGCTGTTCTCTTCCAGCTGTGTCCGTACCCGCGCCTCCGAGCAGCCTGTGTCCTGGCAACAGCGCGTCGGCTCCCCGCCCCCTCCGTGCCTTGGTTTACCCGCCCCGCGTTTCCTTCGTGCTCGTGCCTCTCTTTGCTGTGTTGCCCCTAGCTCTGCCCTGGCTGACAGCCCCGGTCCTGCGCCTGCGCAGCTCAAGCCGCTGACCCCGGGGGGTGCTCTGGGCAGTGCCGGGAAGGTGGGGGTCCTCCCGCCCCTGCTGTTGGCACGCGTATTAAAGGCGCCTTCAGACGCTGCTGTTATTATGGGTCCTGGAGGTGCTGGAGCCCCCTGCCTGCCGCCCCTAGCGGCACTGGGGCCCGGGTCCGTGTGCTCCTCCTCTCCCCCTACTCCTTTCCTCTCTGGGTCTTTGCTGCCGCCTCGTGGAGCCCCCGCTTCCATCCTGTGCCGCTTTCCTCCTGCCCGCCCTGCTGCCTCAGTGGGGTGAAGCTGCCCCTTATGGGAGCCAGGAGAGTGGTCTCCGTGCCTCGAGCGCCCCCTGCTGAGGAGGCCCCGGGCACATACTCCCTGTCCTCGTCCCCCTTCCCTAAATGAAGGTTCCAAGGTGCTTTTGACATTTGTCCCCGTGTGCCCTCGTCCTGCCCCCCGTCATCCCCATGCGGGCAGTCGGGGCCCCAAGGGCAGGACGAGCCGTCCTAGCAAGGTCCTCCCTCCTCGGGAGGCTGGCTGCGGTGCAGCAGAAAGCGCCCAGACTGGGGGAGCCCATCTCCCTCGAGCCTCCCCTTTCCCTTCCACAGTTTGTCAAACCTCCAGCTTCGGACAAAAGACCTGGACCTCAAGCTCCTCAACCGCATGAAGCAGCTGAAGGAGCTGGATCTGTCTGACAACCTGCTGGAGAGGGTGCCCGAGGGCCTGGACCTCCCCAGCCTGCAGGTCCTCAAGTGCTCCAACAACCAGCTGGAGGACGTGACGCCCCTGCAGCAGTTCTCGGCGCTGGAGGAGGTGGACTTCGAGGACAACTTATACCTGACGGTGAGCTGGAGGAGCAGGCCCAGCCGGGCCCCTCGGACTCCTCTGGGGGAGGAGTTCGTCATTCACGTTAATGAGGAGAGAGAAGCAGCGGGTGGTTCTGGGAATAGGGAGGGGTGGCCAAAATAACCCAAAAACCGACTCCAGGAGGACCCGGATTCAGATCTCACCTCTGGCCCTTAATGATCCGCCTGGGCTCACTTACAAATAGGGAAACTCCCGTTTTCTCACCTAATTGCACTCGCTTCAGTGTGTGGGGTAGAGGCTGGTTTCTATGTCACTTGCCTTTGTTTCCACCCCCAGCACTTAGCGTGACACTGACACATAGTAGGTGCTTAATACGTGTTTGCTTCGAGATCCTTTCAGCTCTGGGTTGCTGATCTTAGGTTACTCAGCCTGTGCTGGTGCTATGAGGCACCCACGGGACTGTGAGCCCCACACAGAACCAAACAGCCCCTGCCCTCAAGGAGCTGACAGTTTATAGAAGGGACGCTATGATGAATAAAGGAATATTCAGGATAAATAAAAAGTAAATACAGCAGTTGGGAAGGAGGGAGCTGGGGGGTCAGGAAAGGAAGAGAGGCTGATATTCCAGAAATGGGGAAAGCTGAGCTTTCAGAACCCCATAGTCTCGCCCAGAAGCTGCGCCCTCTGTGCCAAGCCTGGAGGAGAGCCCCCAGAGAGAAGCCCCTCATCTCTACCCTCCGAGGGCTTCAGCCCGTGCCTGTAGCAAAGGGGCATGGTCAGTAGAAAGAAGAACCCACCAGGAGGGACTCAGGAGACCTGGCTCCAGCACTGACTGGCTGCGGGGCCTGAGGGGAGTTCTTTAAGACAGCCGGGCCTCAGTTTGCACCAGTGTGAATTGGATGGGGGCTCGGGAGGGGGGGAGAATTGGGCCCCCTGCCCTCTGCTACTGGCACTCGGTGCCTTGAGGTTTGCATTGGCGCCGAGACCGCTTGGTCCTGAGCTTGTCCATATTCACCCCCAGGTCAATGACAATTACAAGATCTCCTCCCTGCTCCCCAACATCCGAAAAATCAATGGGAAGGAAACGGCCTCACTGATGAATCATGTGAAGATTCTGAACCGGGAACTGACCAGTCGAGTAAGGATGGCAAGAGGTGGGGGTGGGGAGCCTTCCTGGTCCTTCATAGAATTCCCTACTCAAGGGGGAGTCCACAAGTCCCCTCCCCTCACCCACATAATTTCTGACAGAGACACTGAAAGCCTGGCTAATGCTGCCCTCGCAGGCCAGACACTGGCCCTCAATACCTGAATTCATCTTGATTATCTGCTTACAGATTTATCATTCAGGAGTTTCTCATCTGGGATCCATGGAACCCTTAGGGGTCTTTGGATGGATAGATTTTCAAGGGTCATTGGTTATAGATGGGAAACAAAATTATGTCCTTGTTTCCTCTCATCTTTAGCTGAAATGTAGCTTTTTTTGATTTTAAAGCATCATTGTTGGGGGGGAGGGTGGGAAATCTGCCCTGATAGCTGACATCAATCCTTAGAGTGACTGGAGAATGAGGTGCCCTGAGGGGGCGTAGATCCTAGGAGATTCAAGCTATTGTAATTGCTTTTAATAGGACTCCTCACCATCTCCCCACCAGCAATGTCTTGTAGCCTTCTCAAACCCAGGGCGTCTGGCATGGGTTTGTTTTTCTCACTCCTGCTCCCTTCTCTCTCTCTTGAGGGTATGGCCCTATTTCCAGTCCAGGTATGAAACTCTGGAATCCTTAACTCGCCCTCATTTTCTCTCCAAACTGATCTGCTTGTTCTTCTGTGTGGACGCCATTCCATCTCCCGCTTGGCCAGGTCTTTGCACAGAGCGCCTCCTCTTTGCTCACAGGGTTCTCCCTCCTCACATTTGTCTATTAAGTCAACCCCGACTAGAAAAATCCACAATTCAGCTTACCCATCACTTGATCTTCTTGTCTTGGCTTGAAAAGTTCTAAGAAGGAAGACCCCAGTAGTTCCCAAGACCCCCCATTACAGTTTGACTGGCTAAACTGGCGAGGTGCACTTTCCCTGCTCTTGAGCCTAAACTTGCCTCTGTGCCACCTTCTCCTGGTTCTGCACTTGGCAGACAGAATAAGTCTGTTTCTTGGTTTGGAGGTGACTTCTCCAGGCTTTCTTAACATGCCCTCATCCAGGGTTAGACCTGTTGGCTCTCATCTGGGAGGATACCCGCGTCCTTTCCAGCTCCTCAGTGCCCGGACTTTACTTTGATGCAGCCCGGCCAGAAGAAAAGGAACCGGACACCTTTGTACATCTGTAGCCCTGCCTTCCATGATATTGATGGAAGTTGTGTTAGCTTTTTGAGGCTGCCTTTTAATACACTGGGCTCAACCCACTAAACCAGCCAGTCCTTTCCCAAGCAGGATGCCTGTCGAACCAGGCCTTGCCCAAATGTAAGATTTTGCATCGATCCCTTAGATTCAGCCGAACGTTCTGGCCTTCCAGGCTCTTTGGGATGCCGACTTTATCATCCATTGTGTCGTTTTAAAATTGGGGCGTGATTTTGCCTAGGCCTAGGCCTTTATCCACGTCAAAATGGTAGCATTTGATAAACCACATTTATAGTATTCTTCTAGTCTACCTGTTCAGTTATCCTATTAAAAAAATAGAGATGGGCCAACCTGCCCCATTTTTCGGGAAGCCAAGCTGAGTTCTTGGCGACTGCCGTCACCACGTCCATTTCTGCTCACCGGCCTTTCTCTTCAATGATGGCTTCAGTCCCTGAAATGTGCTTTGCAGATTCCATTCTCTTGCCTTTCCTGAAGACGAGGATGTTTATTCACCATTTCCTTACTCTGTGAGGACGTGTTACTGACAGGAAAGCTTTTGCTTTAGAAATCTTAATGCACTGTTTCCATCTCTTCTCTGCACTTTCCCCCTCTTGCTTTGGGCAGCTGCGCTGAATTGGGCCTTTTCCTTCCCATACCTTTTGCATGAGATGATGTTGCATAAAGGGAAATTTTACAGATAAGTTGCTGTTCAAGACTAGCGATGTCAAAGTGAAACCGAAGTAGATGCCCGAGTATAATGACTTAGAAAATGACAATTATTTATATTTTTACTTTTTTTGTTAAATGTTTCTCGGTTAGACTTGCGTCTGATTCTAACTGGAGGGCAGTGAGCTGGACCTGTCTCTCCCAGATTATTGTTGCCCTTCACTGACATGTTTTTCTTGGAAAGGAAACAAAATGTTTCTTGGCTTTTTTGACTTCCTTGTTGTAATGACTTGACTTATAGGGTTTAAACTTCTGTAGGAAGTAGTGATACTTAATCCAGTATCTGGTTCTTTATCCATTCCCATTTTTCATTGCTAATAAATTGTTAAAATAGGTCGGGCTTTGCCAGCCGTATTTTCTTACTGAAAAAAAAAAAATTTCTTTGAAAAATAAATAAAATCTCTACCTGAGCTCTGATAGGGCAGCTGGTGGTACAGTGGGTAGAGCACCAGCCCTGAAGTCAGGAGGACCCAAGTTCATATATGACCTCAGACACTTAACACTTCCTCACTGTGTGACCCTGGGCAAGTCACTTAGCCCCAATTGCCTCGGGGAAAAAACCAAAACCTTTTTTGGGGGGAAAAAGGGGGTAAGGCAATTGGGGTTAAGTGACTTGCCCGGGGTCACACAGCGAGGAAGTGTTGAGTGTTTGAGGCTGGATTTGGACTCAGATCCTTCTGATTCCAGGGCTAGTACCCTATCCACTGCACCACCTTGCTTCCCCTCCTCTCACTTTTCTTCATCTAATTTGGTGCTGATTGTTATCTTTGTGCTGATAAGTTAATCACCTAATTGTACTCAAACCTGATTTGGGATCACCACCGCCATAGGCAAGGATTGTCCAGACTATCAGGTTCCAGCCGTTTGTCCCCTGCTCAGAATTGTCCCACCGGTGCCTCCGGCTTCCTCTGGAAAGGTCACCCGGCTTCTTTGCTTTGGAGAGAGCCTCCGGCCTTGTTTCTCCCTCCTGACCCAGGTTCCCAGGACCTCCTTTTGCCATCTTCCCCCGTAACTACTTCTATGTGGAAGTTACTAAATATTAGAGTCCATTTTGATTGTTTGAACTGCACCTGACCTGGTTCTGAACTCGGAGGGGCCCGGCCCTCCGCCACAGACCTCGAGGCTTAAACTGCTGGTGTTTGTGAGGCCGGTTGTCGGTCCCGAGCAGTGCCAGGTGAGATGACCCAGTGTCTCATGAGAGGTTTCTTGTGAGAGTAAATTGAACTCCTCCGGTTCTTTTATTGAGAGCCGTCCGTCCTTCCATTTAATTTAAAGTCGCAATCTTGAACATCGGGACCGTTTCCTCTCTCCCTTCTGGGCGAGGCTCTCCCATACTTGGAGCTCAGTTAAGATTATTTATAGCCCACCTAAAACTGGTGTCATTCCTTGTGCCCTTGGCCCCTTTCCCACCTCTCAGCATCGGTCTTTACCACCTGGCAGTCAGCACTCCGGGTCTCTGTTCTTCAGACTCTACCTCTAGAGCTGGAAGGATCTCGGGATCAGAGGAGCCCAGACTGAGAGCTAGAAGGGACCTTGAGCCCCCCTTTCCTCCGGCTTCCTCATGGTAGCGAGGAGATGAGCCTCGGCAGGGAACGAGTTACTTAGGGAGGGTAGCGCCTCCGTGGGGACCAGGCGGGCCCGGGTACTTGGAGCTCAGAGTAATCGGGGTCCCCTCCCTGCACCCAAAAGCCTTGGGGAGGGGGAGACGTTCTGGAAGGAGAGAACCAAGAGCGGACAGGCTAATGCCCACCCTGAGGACGGGGCATGGCCCGGGCCTCCTGGAAGAAGCTGGGGTGGATCTGTGCCCAGAGTTGGGGTCCCTGGGGTAGCCCGACAGACTGGTGGGGTGGGGGTGGGGAGGAGAGGGGCAAAGAGACCACGAAGGCCACCCCAGCTCAGTTGTCTTTCCTACCAACTGCTTGGTGCTGCCTAGAACCGTGCCCGATGGCTGGGCCTGCCAGCTCCCCGCTTTGGTGGGCCTAATGTCTGTAGCCCCCTGTGGCCACAGAAGCCGGGTAATGAGTGCTGGAAGGTTCATTGGGGCTGCAGCTCATTGACTTGCTCAGCTCCTCCCGGCCTTGACCCTTCTTGTCCACCAAACCACAACTGAGAGGGAGAACAGGGCCTGGGGGGGGGGGGGGCACACTGAGGGCCAGATGGTGGGGAGGGAGAAAGCCACGGACCCCTCCTTGTCCCCCTGCCCTGGCCTAGGTCACTGCTTACTGGGAGAAGAACTACCAGGTCCAGGTGGAGTCCCGGGCCCAGGCCAGGGAGCTCCACAAGGAGTTTGTGAAGTCGGCTGTCAGAGAAGTGCGCTACGGGCCCGAGTCCCTGAGTGATTTCACCCAGTGGAAGGTAAGGGCCGGGGGAAATGCCCAAACCCAGAGAAGCCCGCCTGGCTCTCCCCCCTGCATTTCCCCGCAGAGCATGAGCCCCGGCTCCGGGGGACACGCGGACGTTTCCCATTTACTTTTATTCACGCTTTTGAAAAAAACTGTAGCCAACATACCAAGCGGTGTGCAGCACCACCTTCTCCCCCTCCCCCCATCTCCTTGGAGGCAGGTGCTTTTATTACCCCATTTTAGAGATGAGGGACCTGAGGCCTGCCCACCATCTCATAGTACCCGAGTCCGGTCTGAATTTGAGGCCTCTGGGTCCTGGCCGCCTCCTGGGGTCACTGCTGCTGCTGCAGGGAGGTCCTGTGCCCTCCTCGGACCCGGGGGGGGGGGGGGCGGCTTCTTGTCTGCCCCTCCCCATTTCTGTAACCCAGCCCCTGCGAGCACTCAGTGCTTGTTAACCCAAAGGACTCTGTCCCACCCCAGGTGAAGATGATCGCCCAGCAGCTGGTAGCCTCGAAGGTGACTGGAAAGCAGGCCCCCGTGGAGGAGGAGGTGGTGGAGAAGGACGCGGACTCAAGCCCAGAGGTTCCGGAGACAACCCCTGTGGAGACCCCGAGGACCCCGGCCCCGGCGGGAGCATCCAGCCAAGAATATGTGGTAGGGCCTCCTTGGGAAACCCTGGCAGTGGGCTTGTGGTCACTGGCCAGGGGACACGGTGCCCGTGTGTGTCTGGGGCTCCCTCTGCCTCTGCTGGGCCCGGCCTGGCTCCCCCACCCCAGGGTCGGCCCCGTGGCTGCTCCAGGATCTTCAGGCACTTGAAGCCCACTCCCTGACGGCACCGGATATGCCCCTCATGGTCCCGGGTGTTTCTGGAAGTCTGGCCTAGGGTTCAGAGCCAAGGGAGGGCCCCCAGTGCCACGCCAGCAGGGTCAGGGTTAGGACTTGCCCTCAGAGCCTGGCACTGCTGGGCAGGTAGAGCAAGCACACACACACACACAGACACACACACACACACACACACACACACACACACACACACACACACACACCCCATGAGGTATAGCCAGGGATTGAGTTCGAATTCTCCATCAATAAAGAGGCCCAGACAATGGGGTAAGAGCTGGGGATAGAGAGAGGAAGGTGGTCCCTGGAGCTCTGGGGGGGAGATGCCAGGCAGACATCTGTTCCAACGAGCTCCAGATGGGATCCATAGAGGGAATGACCAGAGGGAAGGCCCTGCAGGGAGAAGGGAGAGCCTTCGGGGCAGAGGCCGGGGGATGGCCCTGAGCATGGGGGCCAGGGGAGAAAGAGGCAGAGCTCGTCAGTCCCTAGGGCTTCCCTTCAGCTCCTCGCTGCGCTCTCTTCCATCATCTGCAGTCCCCGAGAACCTCCTCCCCTCATGGCCGGGGTCGAACCCAGTCTCTGGCTGATGTGTGTCCCACCCCCCTGCCCTGGCCTCCATCCCTGCTCCATCCCTTACCACAGCTCAAGCTCTCGGCCTTTAAGTGGAAGAAGAGGCTCCCATCGGACTCCCCGCCCTGCAAGAGGGCCCGCTCCTCCCCGCCCCCCCCAGACTCCCAGGCCAGCAGCCAGGGCGGTGGCCAGTCTGCCCCAGCGGAGGGCACCCAAGGCCAGATGGGCTCAGAGGGTCAGGTAAGGCCCTGGAGAGGGGTCGGGGGGGGGGGAGGTCTCCTCTGGTCCCGTGTCTCAACCCTTTGGTGGCCTGTCTGCAGGACATGGAGCTGCAGCCCATGCACTTCCTGCAATGCCACAGCAAAGGCAACAGCCCGGACGACTTCAGCACCCAGCTGTGGGCCTGCGCCTTTGAGCCCACCTGGAACGAGGGCACGGGTGAGCTCCCTGCCCTGCCCGCCAGGGTCCCTGTGCTCTGGGGTGAGGGAGAGCTCAGACCTGCCGCCCCCTATCTCCCACTGGTCACCCCCCCTTCCCTTCTCCAGGACTGCCCAGAGGCGCATCCCAGACCGTGGCCACTTGTGGGGGGGAGGCCGTGTGTGTGATTGACTGCCAGACCGGTCTCGTGCTCCACAGGTACAAGGTGCCTGGAGAGGTGAGTGGGGCTCCAGATCCCAGCAGGCCATTCTGGAGAACTAGGGCACGTGTCCAGTCACTCACGGGGAGAGTAGGTGGGGGGCTCTGGGCAACATTTTCTTGACTAACAGCCTTCAAGGGGGCCTGTCTGGGGCCCCCTCTCCTGAGCATGTCCGTGTCCTCCCCAGGAGTTCTTCACTGTGGCCTGGACCTTTCTGACCCTTGTGACCCAGGATGGACGGAAGAAGCGCAGTAGCGTGTTGGCAGCCGCGGGTCGCCGTGGCATCGTGAGCCTCATTCACGTGCGCGCGGGCTTCTGCTACGGAGACATCCGAGCCCACCGGAAACCCATCGCCATGGCTTGCTTCAGCCCTTCCCAGGAGACCCACCTTTTCAGTAAGAGGTCCCGCCCCCACCCAACTCCCCAAGGTGGAGGGTCCCACCCAGTCAGGCCGCGATATCCATGCCAACAATTCCGAGGGGCCCTGGGGCCGCGGCCTTCAGCCTTCCCCTCCTCTCCCCAGCCGCCTCGTACAACAAGCGCATCATCCTCTGGGACATCGGCCTCCCCGACTACAACTACCACTTTAGGCCCAGGTGAGCCTTCTCCCCAGAGCCCAGCTGGGGGTGGGAGGGGAAGGCCCCTGTAGGGGCTCACCCTTTCCTTCCTCCCTCCCTCAGCCAACTCCTGGTGTTGGATGCCAGCGCCACCCCCTTGCGTCTCTGCCCGGTGGCCTCTTGCCCTGACCACTACCTGCTCGCCGGTTGTGAGGATGGCTGCTTTGCCTGGGACATACGGCTGGACGAGTCCCAGAAGAAGAGGTGAGTTGGGGGGTCTGGACGCTGGGTGATGAGAGGGAAGGTGTCAGAGGTGATAGGTGTGGCCGGGAGGCCAGGGGGGCTTTTCCTCACCTTCTCAAGCAAGTATGTTGGTGTGGGGGAGGCTAGTCAAAATAGGGTCCAGCCTTCCCACCTGGGGGTGTTTGCAGTGCCCAGATTGCTTCTCCTCAGCTGGGACCACCATGGTGGGAGTATTTGGGGTGGGCTTGTTTGGTAAAACTTGGAATGAGGAGACAGGGTCTCCTACCAAGGAGGTCCGAGTCCCCTCAGATGGCTGACGTCCCACGGCTTAATCTTCTGCAGAGAATGCGAGATGGAGTTCCTGTTCCCCCAAGGCCCAGGGCGAGCGCTAAAGAGAGTGGACGGGCTGGGGTTTGTGAGCGAGGATGTTGTGGGTGAGCCGAGATGTGGGGCTGGTGGGGCCTAGGCCCACCGAGGGGAGCAGCCACCGGCTGAGGCCTTGGGAACTCCCCCAGAACCCAGATGGAAGTCCCAGAGGGGCCCCAAAGGGGGGTGGAGGTAAAGTGCCCTTCGTGAGAAAGGTGATCCCTTATATGGAGATCTGGATTGTATGGGGCAGAGGATGGGGGGCCACTTAGCAGGGTCACTACTCCATGTGGATGCTCACGGGCCTTTAGACTTGAAGCAGCTGCCCCTCCGAAGGCGGGCGGTATAACCCCCTTTTCAGTGGCTCAGCTTTCTTGTTCTTGTGCAGCATCCAAGGGCTGTACCCCAGGCTCCATCTGCTTGTGGAGCTGGAGCCAGTCCCTGGCAGGAAGAGGAGACAAGCGGCAAGTGACCGCCATCATCCTGGCTGAGCTCCAGTGGTCCAGCACAGAGCTGTCCTACCTGACCCTCAGCACCTGCCCAGGTGAAGCTCCCTCTAGAAAGCATGTGATTGGGGGGCGGCTGGCTAGAGAAGGAGCTCCCAGCGTGGGAAGCAGCTGTCAGTGGGACTTGGAGGAGCCCAGACTGACATAAATGGGACCCTTGGAGGGGAGCAGGGGTGGTACCCAGGGTCTTGCATCTGGGCAGCACAGGAAGGAGCAGGCCCTGACCTCAGCACCCCCCACGCTTTGACTGATTGCAGAGAAAGCGTTTGTCTTCTGTGGGGATGAAGAAGGCAGCGTGTGGATGTACAACGTCAAGCGCTACCTCCACCAGCAACGGCAGCAGCCCTTGCAGGCCAAGGTGGCCCCCACAAAGGTAGGTGGCTGGGAGTTCTCTGGGGTGTTAATCTTAGCTCTGACTTCATTTTTCCTCCCAGAACCCCGGTCTGTGGTGATCTCTAAGAACCTGAAGGTGGGGTTCACAGCCAGAGGGTCTGAAACCCCTCCTTTGTCCTTAGCTTAGGCAGGAGTGGGTGCCGCTCCCTTCTGCTCCCCCCTGAAATGCCGTAAGGATCAGGAAAGCCCTAAGTCAGGCTGTTATTGTTGCTCTGCTCTGGGTGAGCCCTGAAGGGCACATTTGTGTCCGGTGAGCTGTACCCCTAAAATCTCTTCTTTCTCTGGGCAGATTCTCAGATGGCCGGATCTCTCAGCCCGGGGCAAAAAGATGAACAAAACTTTAATCAACACAGCAGCCGTAGACCCTACCTTCACCTACCTTGTGGCTCTGACAGATACGAACATCATCACCATCTGGAAGAAACTCTAGCAGGCAGGGCCGGGGCTGTGCTTTTCCCCGGTGGGGACTGTGAGGTTTTCCTAAGTGTGCGGTTTTTTAAGTGGATCGTTTTCAACTAAACTCAAATTAAAAGGAAGTGAGCTGTGTTTTTATGTCCTGTAACTAGGCCTAAGACCCCAGGTGATCATTTTCCTGGCTTAGTGGCCAAGGATGCGATTGGCTTTTCTTAAAGCAAGATGGAGCTTGGAATTCTGACCGGCAGCCAGTCAATTCTAACTCTCGTTTCCTGTTTTGGAGCGCCTACGTACTTGCTAGGCACACCATCTACGGCAACCTTCCTCCTACTTGGACACAAATCCATTATGATTAAACTGTCTGATAAGTCCCATCTCCTCCTATTAATCTCCAGGCCACCCTGGCCAGACTATCACTTGTGATTTTATGGCAAGCAGAATTTTGAAGATGGTTAAAAATCGATACTCGAGATATTTAGAGAGTGACTCGAGAGGTAAGAAATACATTTTATGAGGAAATTACAGGAGTTGTATGCCGAAAGGGAAAGGCAGTAAGAAAGTTTCCCCCATTTAACTTTTCATACCAGTTGGAAGTCAAAACTGCAGGGGAAGGACAGCAAGAACTATTCGATTCCTTCTTGTTTGTCTTTGATAGCAACCTAGAACGGGGAAAAAACACATTAGCCAATGATTTAGGGCTAAGATTCCCCAACAAGTTGTAGGATCTCAAGGTAAGTTATGGGCATATTAAAAGTAGGAAGAGTTCAAATATTCTTTTCCATCCTAGGAAGGGAAGCATTAATAAAACACCCACATGCATTTAGGCAAGTCTTTCAACCACGGCGTCCACTTAGTCAAGCAATTTTGGAGTTGACTGTTCCCTTCCAAAGTCCTCCCTAGCAGAGTTATGATGCTACAGAGTGGAGGGAATAAGGAGGAGCCGAGAGTAATTTAATCGAGTGTTTACGGTGGGAATGACCTTTAGAGAGTGAACTGAATTGTTCCCATATCCCAGCCTTGAGCACTTCCGAGTGTCACCAGGACCTTCTGTTTATGTGAAAGGTCACCATTTAAGACAATGCAAAATCCACCACCATGACACCGAGGCTGGAAGCATTCCAATTTAAAGATGACACTCAGAAAGGAAATCAAGCCAGAAAGGGGAGCTATTTTATAGGGAAGTTGCAAACGGTGGAAAAACTCTTGAGATTCTCTGCTCAAGATGAGCCCTTCCCTGTGGTCCCCTCCCTCCTTCCCTCCCTCTCTGGGGATTCCTTACCCGGAATCGCTCCTCCAACAAGGAGAGCTCGCTGATCAGGTCTGTGATGGCATTAGTGAACGCTTCCTGAGGGCTGTAGTCTGGAGTGGTCTGTACCCGAATGATGATCTTGTGTTCCAGGGGGTGGGGGACTTTGTAGCCTGCAAACAGCACCTGAGGGTCTTTCAGTAACTGTCTGAAATGCAGAAAAAGCAAGTCGAGGCTGAAGGTAAGCCAGAGGAGTGGAGAATGACAGCAGCTAGCCCCCTTGCCACTGAGCATTCTCCTCTGTCCTTTGCTGCACACGGACCCTTCCACCACAGAATGGGACGGTGCCACTGGAATGACTTGGGATGAAGGAAAATAATGAATCCTTTCATACAATAAAGCTTCAACTTTTACATCTTTTCAACCCGTTCAGTCTGTAATGTCTATTGCCATAATTCCTTGTTTTACATCACTTGCCACTGAAAATAAGGTTTTAAGACATTCATTAAATTACTGTGAAAACTCATCACACTGGCTTTTAAAGGTACCAGGTCAAGTCTAGCCATGGTCACAGCCATAGGTATCCAATGGGGTTTAAGCCATGACTGCGCCGGCCACTGAAGCATCCTGGGTAAGTTCCTTGGCCTTTTGTTTTAACATGCCATCAAGCTGCCAAGGCTGTACGGCATCCTCCAAACTGTCCACCACCCCTTCAGTGGGGACTTCCAAGACTATCGTTAAGGTGAAAAACCCCCAGAACATTTGGGAGAGGTGATGTCCAAATCTCACAGGCTCATCTGAACTTGTGGCAGCATTTCTGGTAGAGCCCTGATGACAAAGTGAGTTTTGTCAGTAAAAACTCTCTTTTCCCAATCTTCAGGATACTGAAGTAGTTTATTGCTGGGATTTTACTGGTATATCACATTCCCAGACAAGTAAATTCCCTTTACCAACCCAAGCCAGCCCTATCTCTGCCTCTCAGTGGTTCCTACAACAAAGCCTTCTAAACTGAGTTGAGACACCCCATAGGAGGTAAGTAGATGTGGGGGACAAAAAATTTGGCAATAGTAAAAGGTTAATGCAAAAAACTAATTCAAAATCAAACACATAATGCCTCCAAGAAGCCCTGGCCTAGTACATGGGGAAGAGAACTAGAATCACAATCAGGATGTTTTAAAGGTAGGACTCGAACCCAGATCTCCTGGTGCCGAGGCCAGATCCGTCCACTACACTGCACTGCTGCCTCAGGATTTATCTCATGGAGGAAAAAAGTGAATCCACTGACAAAGCAGAGGAAAGCAACCTGGATTAGAACACAGGACCCAAGGAACACGCTTATGTGCAGTACTTCCAATCTGCTCACAGCCCCAGTGGCTGGGTCCCCAAACACATCCTGCCCCTTCCCTCCCCTTCTTTGCCCCATGAATTCCTCCTCCCCTAATTCTGTGACATAACTTGGACGCGACAGGGCTGGCGTTTGGTTTTCTAACGTGCTGTGTTGTACTGCATCCTGGGAAGCTGGGCAACAAAGGCTCCGTGGCTAACGCCTCTAACTCTCCTGCTTTCCACCACAGCGCTCTCTAAGACACAAGCCCCTGACAAAGATTGCTTGATTTTAAACTTGTGAATATAGCCAAAGTGGTAACATACTTGGTCAGGGGCAACATGAGTCAATGTAGAATTTAAATGAGTCATAGCAATAAAATGACAGCACTGTGTGTACAGCATGAGATGCGGTAATGCTGCGGAGAAAATAAAGGCATCTACCATTCCTCGTTCAGAGAGAGCATTTCTTGGAAAGATCCTAGAAGTTATGGGTCAAAGTGGGCAGAGAAGATGACCCAGGAAGCAAACAAGGTGAGCAGAGGCAGGAGAAAATCAGCCTGACGGCTGCAAAAGGTTCTAATATGACGGATGAACCAGAATTAAAGAAACAAAAGAAAGATCTGTTGGTTAAATTACTGAGATAAGTAAACACAAAGAGACTACTATGCTAAAGGAAACAGGAGCCATGATGAAAACAAAGGAGAAGACTCAAATGGACTGATGCAAAGGGAAGTCAGAGGAACTAGAATATGCAATGACTACAGCACTGTACAGGGAAAGAAGAGTGAGAGAAACCTAGGGCTGTAATACGCTAAAAGCCAAGCTGGGCCCCAAAGGAAGGACCCACCCGTTCTGCAGGCGAGGGAGAAGCCGCTGCATGAACAGTCACACTTTGATGTATTGTGTCAGACTGAAGTTTTGTTCAGTGGGAAAAGGATGCAGAAAGACACAACGATAAAATAAACAATTATTTTAAATGTAGTCTAAGGTTCAGATCTGGTGGCATGGAGGACAGAGCACACGGCCCGGAACTGAGAAGCCTGGGCAAGACACTTCTCCCTGTCTGCCTCAGTTCCCTCATCTGTAGAATGAACTGGACAAGGAAACTGCCAACTGCTCTAATGCCAAGTGGGGTCACAACGAGTTGGAAACAACTGAAAAACTGAGCAACAAAAACGACCGGACACTGGGGGCCTCAAATGCCAAAAGAGAAGTTTTATTCTGTAGGAACTGGGGAGCTACTCAAGGTGTTTGAGCAGGGAAATGGAATAAGCAGCTTTGGGGAAGATTAATTTGGCCACAGCATGTTGGATATACAATGGGAAAGAGGGTAAGTCAGGAGGCCAGTCCAGGTGCTGGGTCGACTAACATAGGCTGGGAAAGTTCCTCCTTGTTACTAAGCAATCAGAGGCTAGCTGTTCATAAGCAACCAAACAGGCAAAAGGTCATTTCCTCCTGGCTCCCTGGTTCTGCTTCTGAAAGAGGCACAGCGGGCATCATTGGTACCAGATGAGCGACGGGCCTGCTTCACACCGTGAGTAACACTCCGGGGCTCCCTAGTCTGCTCTACTTCTGAGAGTTGCTGGAAAGGGTTTAATGGTTCCTGAGGGACCAATATCAATGTGAAGACCATGGCCTGGGGGTCCAGCCCGTTCTCAGCGCACCACCCCAATATCCAGAGGTGGGCAGGAAGGGAGGGAGGAGGAGAGGAGGCGGGAACAAGGGACCCTGTCAGCAGCAGCCGGCGCTATGACTTACGACTTGATGATGTTCCCCAGCGTGTGGTCCTCCTTGTTGATGGTGAACAAACAGGCATTGGGGACTTTGGTGTCCTTGTTAATGGTGATCCTGGGGGGTGGGGAGAGGAAGAGGAGCCCGTGAGTGACCAGTGACCTGAGCACCCCCAAAGCCTGGAAAGAACTTCCCTTCCATGACATCGGGGAGGTCACGAGGGCAAATACTCTCGCTGACCAGGGAGGGGCCTGAGCCCCCCGGGCTGTGCAGAAACGAGGGCTGGGTAGGGGTCTGTGACCCATGGGAAAGTAGAGGCTCCCGCCAGGATTCTCACCTGGGGCTCAACTGCGGGGAATTAAGAGTAAGACCCGAAGTCGGGAAACCCGGGGTCACATCCAGCTTCGGACACTTACGGGCAAGGTGACCCAATCGCTACCTGCCTCAGTTTCCTCGTCTGTAAAATGGGGGCTAACGCTCCTGCTCGCCAAGCGCTACAATGACCGCTCCCGCACCGGCCAGCCTTCCTTGCATTTACCCATCGGTCCCTTCGGTTGTCACGGGCCCTCAGCGAACACAAGAGGAAACTGAGGCCCGGGAGCGCACGGATGGGGGCGGAGGCTCCCCGTGTGGATTTCCCCCCATTTTACGGAGGAGGCCGGGGCCTCTCCTGCTCTCGGCCCTCCCGCCCCGCGGCCGCGCTCACTTCTTCTCTCCCTCAAAGAGGAGGAAGGACTCGAAGGCCGGAGGCGCGTTCATTCTCTGCCGCTATCGCCGGTGTTCCCCAGCCCGGTACAACATCCGCTTCCGGGGCACGCCGGGATTCGAAAGCAGCTCGCGCGTGCGCGTCGACGGCGGAACAGGAAATAACACTCCGCCGCGCTATGGAGCAGAAAGGGAAAAAAGCTGGGGGCGGGGGGAGGGGAGAGGAGAAAGATCGGCACATGCGCGTCTGGGCGGGTCTAGGAACGAAGGACGTGTTCCTTTCGCCCCGCGAGGGGGCGACGCGGCTCCAGCGCTGCAGCTCGTGGCTCCCGGGCTCCCACCGGTTCTTGGACCGCGCTGGAGACGGAGACGGGGCGGAGGAGTCGGGTTCTAATCCCGCCTTTTCCACGCCCCTCCGGTGTCCTCCTGGGCCAATCTCTCTGCGCTTGTTTCCTCATCAGTTAAATGAGGGGACGACCATCGATGGCCTCGAAGAGCCCTCCCGGTGTAGGCCCCATTTACCCTTCCCCTTCCTTCCCTCCCCGCTTCCCTCCTTCCTCTCTCCCCCTCCCCCCTCCCGCCTGCGCAGTCCTCCCTCGGCGGCTCCGGGGCCCCCTTTGCCGGGAGGCCTGAGCGCGCCCTCCGCAGCCTTTCCTCCCCAGCCTCTTACTGCGCAGCCGGTGACTCCGAGGCAATCAGGCTGGCTCGGATCCGAGTTCAAATCCTCCCTCGGGCCCTGACTAGCTCAGACCCGCGCAGCCTCGGGTTCCCTTAGTGTCCGCACAGCCCGGAGGCGTTGGGAGGCTCCCAGCCGGGTGGACACGGGGCCGAACCAGTAACTGCTTAAAGTTCTCCGGGGAGGCTCAGAACGGGAGCACGTGGACTTAGCAATTAACCCCACCTGCGCCCCCTGTTCCTTCAAGTCCCCGGATTTCCGTGGTTTCCCTTGTTCTCCTAAGCCGCGCCACGTGCCTTTCCACCGGAGTCGGGCCCGGAGTGTGACCCCTGCCCACGGCCCCTCACCGGGAAGCTCTCCGTCCTGCCGGGTGGCAGAGGCCCGCCTCAGGCTCCCCCTCGGTGCCAAAGAGGGCCCGGTTCATCCTTTTCAGCTTTCATGAATCGATTCTTGAGTTTGTAACAATCAGCATCAGTTGGCGCCTACTCTGTGCCAGGCCCGGGGCCAAAGGATTTCTGCAAATATTTCCTTTGACTCCCGCCCTCACCCTGTGACCCCTCCATCAATCAACATTTATTAAGCATCTACTGTGTGCCAGGCACTGGGCTAGTGACACAACCCTGTGATCCCTCCATCAATCAGCATTTATTAAGCACCTACTGTGTGGGAGATCCTGCGTTAAACCTGGAGACAAGCAGTTTACAATCTAATTGGGGGATTTAACACCGCAGGGAGGTTTGTTAGACTGAAGCCACATGTGCTTGAGACCTTCAAAAGGCCCATTTAGATTCCTCCATTTTCCTAATTCCAGGAGCCACCCGCAGGCTCTCACCTTCACCTATAACCGTGGCCTCCGTGGTCCCGCCGGACCTGCTCCTAACCTCCCCCTTTCCCCTCTGCCTGATTCTTCCTGCACCCCCTTTTTGTCCTGGACAAGCCCTCCGCCTTTCTAGGCTTCTCAATCCACGCTCCCAGTCTGCCCTCTCTTAAAATGTAACTGAGAAATAATAACAAAATAAATAAAAATACAGTAAGTCGGCCCTAAAATTACATTTGAAGACCAAGGCAACATGCGATCCCCAGGGATCCTTTAGCCCAGGGCACACGGTTGCACATTAGAACCCCCCTGCTGTCTTCCTTTGCTCCCCCCTCCAGCAGCCCAAGTGGCCCTGCTTGCCAAGGCCAGCCCCTTTTGCTTTCTCCTCTCCGGGAGTTACCCCCTCCCCAATCATTCCCCTCATCTTCCACCTCTCACTGCCCACAGGCCTCCACCTACAGCCACAACTGTGTCCCCCCCCTCCCTTCCTAAGCCTCCTCCGGGCCCTCGGTGACCCTATGCTCTAATGTAGCTGGAGGCAATGCCAGGGGAAACCCGACCCAGTTCTCCCCCATCTGGGAGAAATGATGGGACTCTTTAGAGGAGGGTCTGCAGCACCCAAACAGAAAACCCCGGCTGCCTAAATCCTAAGTGAGCAGCTTAGCACAGAGCCCGGTATACAGCAGGTGCTTACTGTTTGCTGAATATTGAATGAATGTAAACATCTGGGTTCTCAGCAGTTCCAGTTTGGAGCTTAGGGATCTTAGAGATCATTCGTACAAAATCTTCATCTGACACGTGAAGAACAAGTCCACACAAGGGACCGGGCCAAGATCACAAAGGGAGCTGCTACTCTAATCTCTCTCCTCTGGTTCCAGACCAGGAAACAAACTTGGGAGAGCAATTGCCCTGGTCCTAAACTGCCAACATTCCTTCTACCTGCACAGCAAACCTCACCCTGCCATGTCCTACCCCCCTCCCCACCAATAACAGGTCAGGCTCAAATGCCCCCTCCTCCAAGAAGTTTTCCTTGATGCTCTTAGCCAAAAGCACTCCCTCTTTCCTCTGACTCCCTTAAGGACTCTGGCTATTGCCAGCTAAATGGGGCAGTGGGTAGCGCTCTAGGTCTAAAGTCTGTGTGACCTGGGCAAGACAATTAACCTGTTTCCTCATCTGTACAATGGGGATAATTATAGCACCTACCACCCAGAGTTGTGGTAAGGACCAAATGAGATAATATTTGTAGAAAGTGCCTGGCACACAGTAGGTGCTATATCAATGTCATGGCCCCTCTCTGCTTTGTACTTGCTGCCTTATAGAGGGACAGTTTGACTTGTGATTTTGCATCCCCAACACTTAGTAACGTGCCCAGCCCATTGATGGATTGATTGCTCTGAAGCCGCCAGCCCCGGACCCCAGAAGTCCTTCTCTGCGCCCGTCCCTAGCTGGGCTGCCGTTCTCTGGTCCCGTCCCGGTTCCTAGACGTCTCTCCTCCAGAGCTCTGTGCCCGCTCCCCCCTTCCCAAATGAGAGGACGGCTCCCCAGACCAACAATGGTAAACGAAAGTTTATTGTAATCTGTATCGATGCCCAGCGAGGGGGACAGGCTGCTGGCACGGGAGGAGCTGGGGCTTCCCATCCCTGGGGATCTGGGGGCCTGGCCCTCGGGGCAGAGCGACCACGCTGGGAAGGGGGGCCAAGGCTCTCTAGACTTCCCCCTCGGATGGGAGAATGGCTGGGAGCCGGGGTGCCCGTCATGGGCCAGCAGCGTAAGGAACGGAGGCATCTTGGAACCTCCGAGTCCTAATGAGGGATCCCAGGTACCCCTTTCCCTCCCCATCCCAGCTCCTGAGCTCCCCCACTGTGAACCTCCTGGAATGTTAGAGTCAAGGACATAACTGGGAGTGGGCCACGGGAACGAAGCGGGCCTGGGGCCAAGGCTGCCTTTCCGGGGGGGCCCGGTGACCCAGGCCAGGGAACCAGGGCATGGATGGGGGCTTTCAGCCCCTCCCAGACCTCCTGCCCCTAAATAGAGACTCTGCTCAGGCCCGCAGTATGACAGAAATGGGGTGGGGGCGGTGGGAGGGTTTGCAGCCAAGGGCTGAGCTTTGGGGCAAAAGTGAGGGCAGGGACAGCGAAGGGGCCTGGTGGGTGACCCAGGCCACCGGCGGGTCCCCAAAGCACAGAGTTCATGGGCGGCCAGCGGGATGGGGAGTCCCAGCAGGAGGCGGAGGGGGGTGGATGGCTTCGGGGCTGGGGCTGGGCCTGGGCCTGCGGGAAGCGGGTCAGCCTCACGTCTGCAGCTCCAAGAGATAGTTCTTTTCCTGGTCTGCAGTGGTCAGCGGGCCGGAGCGGTGGGCGCGCTCAAGGTCCTGGAGCACCTGGAACAGCTGCGTGGGGCCGTCCTCAGCTGCTGGGGAAAGACAGGCCCAGAGCTAAGGGCCCCTGACCCCGGGGAGCTCGGGATCTCCCACAGGCCAGAACTGGAAGGTCAGGGGAGGCCGGCGGATCCCCCCTCTCATTTTAGATAGAAGGTGACTGAGAAATGTCTCACGTGGGACTGGAACTCAGGCCCCCTGATCCTAGAATCAGGATTCCTCTTCAAACTACCTCCCTTAACCCTGTCTGCGCCAGCTCGTCATGAAATGGGAGGCGATGGATATGGGATGGGCTGTGGGGGCCTACCTTCACTTTGGATGTTGGGGATATTCCCAGCAGCCTCCAGGGCACGCAGCTCCAGGTACTTTTCACTGAAGAGGGAGAGGAAAAAGTACACATTTTAGGCCAAGGTTGTCCCCTCGCTCCTGCGAGACCCTTTGGATGGCTGCCCACTATGTACCTATGGTAGCATTAATAGTAGCATTAATATAATAATAAGAATAATATTTTCCTGGTCTGCAGTGGTCAGTGGGCCGGAATAATAAGAATAAAATATAATCTTATAATAAGAATAAATAATAAGTACTCATAATAATAACAGTAGTAATAGTATTAGCAGTAGCAATAGTAAGTAGTAGTAATATTAATAGTAGAATTAGTAATAGTAGTAGTAATATTAATAGCAGTAATAGTATTAACAGTAGCAGAAGGAGTAATAATAAAAAATAGTATTAATAGCAGTAGTAGTAATAAAAGTAAAAATAAGTTCTAGTAATAGTAACAGTAGTAATAGTATTCGTAGCAATAAGTAGTAATAAGAGTAAAAATAAGTTCTAGTAATAGTAACAGTAGTAATAGTATTCGTAGCAATAGTAGTAGTAATAAGAGTAAAAATAAGTTCTAGTAATAGTAACAGTAGTAATAGTATTAGCAGTAGCAGTAGTAATAGTAATAGTAGAATTAGTAATAATAAAAATAGTAATAGTAGTAGTAGTAATATTAACAGCAGTAATAATAGTAAAAATAGTAGAAATAGTAGTAGTAGTAGTCTAGAAATAATTTTAGACTAGTAATATAACAGCTAACATTTATTTAACATTTTAAGTCCACAAAAAAAAAAAAATCCTCACAATCCCGTGAGATAAGTAATATGATTTTTCTCATTTTACAGGTAAGGTAACTGAGGCTCTTTGTCCCGGGTCTCACAGCTAGTAAGGGTCGGCGGTCGGATTGGAACTCCGGCCTCGTTGGTCCCAGGCCCAGCCCTCTGCACCTTATACCATGTTGTATGCTCACCTTCGTGTGAAACCCTTTCTACCTGGGTTAGGTCTTGCCTTCCCCAAGCATCCAATGCTTTCCCCAGTGAATCCCGGTTCCAGCTTAGACTTGGGAGAGAGCCTGGGTGGGGGAACCTCTTGCTGTGCTCTCAGGACAGAACCTTTTGAAACCTGGCTTTCCTCTGAGACACAGAGAGGAATGAGACCCCGGCCCCTCCTTCCTGGGGAAGGAGGAAGCCCTGGGAGAACTAGAACCTGCCATTTCTGATCTAGAAGGATGCCTCTCCTTCTCGAGCCATTTCTCTTCAGAGGGGCTTCATGGGAAAACTTGTAACCATTGTCCTTCCGCAGACATAAGGACGCACAGAGAAGCGGGGGACCTTTGGAGCCATCGAGTCCAAGCTTCTCGGGGACTTGCCCTGTGTTATTCCCCCAAGGTCCCCTAGGATCCAGCACCCCACAAAATCCTCTCTGGGCTTTCACTCCCAGGAATCACTTCCCAAATGTTGGTTAAATTGGTTTGGAAAAGGAGCGAGAGGCCCAGGAAGAACTGGGAGTCGGGACTTGGGGGACCCTCGGCCTCCCAGGCTTTGGGAGGGGGGAGGTGATCGGCAGGTGCCCTGCTCTGGGGGCTCCTCCCGGGAGTTCACAGACGCCCTTCTCACCGCATCGTGTCTTGGACGCCCAACAAATGCCTATAGACGAGCTGCGCTTCCAGGTCCGGGTCCAGGGGGTCATTCCATTCTTGCAGGGTCACCCGGTTCCGCGTTTTGTCACAGCCCAGACCTAGGAGAAGGGAAAGACTGGGTATCCCCTGTAGGAGGGAACGGGGAAACGGAGGGGACAAGTTTAACACTCCTGGCGGGCTCCAAGGCCTCCAGAGAGCACGGTCGCCCCACCTGGGGCCCAGGAGATTAAAATGTGTTTATTTGGGGGAACCGTGTTCAGCTATTTCAGCCACATCTGACTCTCTGCCCCCATCTGGGGTCTCTTGGCAGAGACACTGCAGGGATTGGCCGTTTCCTTCTCAGCTCGCTTCACAAATTAGGAAACTGAGGCAAACAGCATGAAGCACTTGCCCAGGATCACAGGGCTAGCGTCTGAGGTTGGATTTGAACTCGGTCCTCTGTGACTCTAGATCTGGCGCTCTCTAGTGGCCCATTTTGAAAACTTTCACCATAACTGGGTTTTTGTTTTTGTTTTTTTGTCTTGCAGTCTGTTTACTTGATGCATTAGAATTATTATTCCGAGAAGGGATATTGAGACTTAACCAGACCCACAAAGAGGGTAAGAACTCCAGATATAAAGGTAGGCAGGCGCGAAGTAGGTCATAGGGAGAAAAAAATTGCTGGCAGCCTCATGGGGGTACCGTAGATGGATCCGGGAATGACCCTAAGCAAATCACGCAGTCTCCCCTGCCTCATTCTGCCCATCTGTAAAATGGACAGCATAATAACCTAACTCACAGAGGTGGAGTAAGAATCAAATGAGACGATAATTGTAAAGTGCTTAGCCCCCCATGTCTGGCACATAGTAGGTGCTTAGTTGATGTCTGTACCCCTCCTTTGCCTTCCTCCGTATGGTACACGCCCCTGCCCATGGGAGCCTGGAGCCAGCTAACTCCCAGTGAGGATCAGAGGGGAGCTATAAAGGGCCAACAGCAACCGTCATTAAGTTGGGAATAAAAATTGCCAACAGCAGAGCTCCCTCATCTGTAAAATGATTTTGTTTTGGCTGAGGCAGTCAGGGTTAAGTGACTTGCCCAGGGTCACACAGCTAGGAAGTGTTAAGTGTCTGTGGGCAGATTTGAATAGGTCACCCCTAACGTGGCTCTCTCCCCAATCCGTCCCCGGGAGGTCCCGGTCGCCGTCCTCCTAACCCTGACCCCTCGCCAGTGGGAAGCACAGAAGGCGCCTGCACATCCCGGGTGGGGTCCCGGGGGCGGGCGGACAGTGCTCCCGCAGGAACCCAGCCCTCCGGCTTCTACAAAGGAGGGCTCTGAGCCAAGGGTGGGAACTGGCTCCCACCGCCCCGGGCCCAGCTAAGCTCCTCCCCTTCCACCGAGGTCCATCCAAGTACCGCCTCCTCCATGGAGCCTGCCCTGCTCTCCCGTGCCCCGGGAGCACCCTTCCCCCCTCAGAGCCCGCCCAGCCTGGGGACCCCCCATCGCAGCTTTTCCTCTGCGTCCCCTGGGCCCCCTGGACTCTCCGCCCCGGCTCTGCGTGGCCTGGGGCTCTCCTACTTGTCTTCTCCTTCTGATGGCAGCAGCTCCACTTCTCTCCTCGGAAGATGCCCGGGTGGTAGGAGCCCAGCATGCCCTGGTTATTGAGGCAGACTTTGCGCAGGGCGGACAGCCACTGGTTCAGCTCATTCATGCACTGCAACAGAGATGGGGTCAGGAGCTCGGGACGGTGCCCGGCGGCCCCAGGAGCCCCCATACCCTGGGAGGGGCCGCCCCCAGGGAGGCCACGGAGGCCCCTCATACCCCAGTCAGAAAGTGCCGGGGCAGCGCCAAGCCCGGCCGCCCACCGCCCTGGCCCCGTGTAGACCACGGATGGAGGGAAGCTCCTTGGAGTAGGAGAGCTTGCACTCTGGGCGTCCCCTGGCATACAGCAGGCACTTAATAAATGTGGGGGAGGTAGTGAGCCTCCCGAGGGCAGAGCCTGTGCCTTAGCCATGCCTGTGTCTGTCTCCTGCCACGCTGGGTTTGTGGCTGATGGGCCCGTGGGGGACACACACAGTGCAGGCTCTTGGGTAACACACCTGCCCACGAGGGAACAATACGGAGGGAGAGACAGAGAAAGGAGCTCAGCGGCACCAGCTCTGAATGTAGGAGCCCAGAAGCTTCCTGGGAGGGAGAGAGGGAGGGACACAAGAAGGTTAGGAGATGGGATTGAAAAAGGGGGAGGAAGAGGGGAGAAGGAAGAGAGACGGAGGGGAGAAAGAAGGAGAGGATGGAGGGAGAGAGAAAGAAAGAGAGAGGGAGAAGAACAGAAAGGAAGAGAGTGGAAGAAGAAGGAGAGAGGAAAAGAAAAAGGGAGAGGAAAAGGAAAGGGAGGAGAGAAACAGAGAGAGGGAGAGGAAAAAAGGAGAGGAAAAAGGGAGAAAGAAATAAAGGAGTGAGTGAGTGCGTGTGTGTGTGTGTAAGTGTGTGTGTAAGTGTGTGTGTGTATGAGTGTGTGTGAGTGAGTGTGTGTGAGTGAGTGTGTGTGTAAGTATGTGAGTGTGAGTGTGTATGAGTGTGTGTGAGTGAGTGAGTGTGTGTGTGTAAATGTGTGTTTGTGTATGTGTGTTTGTGTGTGTGAGTGTGTGTGTTTATGTGTGTGAGTGTATGTGTGTAAGTGTGTGTGTATGTGTATGAGTGTGTGTGAGTGAGTGTGTGTGAGTGAGTGTGTGTGTAAGTATGTGAGTGTGAGTGTGTATGAGTGTGTGTGAGTGAGTGAGTGTGAGTGTGTGTAAATGTGTGTTTGTGTATGTGTGTTTGTGTGTGTGAGTGTGTGTGTTTATGTGTGTGAGTGTATGTGTGTAAGTGTGTGTGTATGTGTGTGAGTGTGTGTGTATGAGTGTGACTGTGTATGTGTAAATGTGTGTGAGTTTATGTGTATGTGTGTTTGTGTGTGTGTGTGTGTGAGTGTGTGTGAGTTTATGTGTGTAAGTGTAAGTGTGTGTGTGAGTGTGTATGAGTGTGTGTGTGTGAGTGTGACTATGTGTGTGAGAGTGTGTGTAAGTGTGAGTGTGGGGGGGGGGGTCGGGGAGGGAGCGAGTCCCGCTTCTCACTTCACCGTTCTGAACCCCCAAAGGTCCCGGAGGGCAGCCAGCAGAGGGCTCCGGCCGGCCAGGCTCACCTTGCACTGCAGATAGGCCGTCTCCGACTGGCCGGCGTCCCCAGCATAGATGATCTGCATGACGTGGGAGCTGCCGAAGCTCTTTTCTTCCACCTTCTCGGCCGCCTGGATGTTGGCCAGGGTGATGAAGGACATTTTCTGGAGCGGGAAGGCCCGGGGGGAGAGGAGAACAAGGGTCTCAGCTCGCAGCAGAGCCCACTGCCCGAGGCTGGAGGCCCCACAGCCAGAATGGTAGCCGGGGACCCAGGGCTTATGTACGAGCCAATCCCCCTCCCCCCATCCTCAAGTCCCAGAGAAATCCTATGCAGAGGAAGCCGAGGGAGACATTAGAATGAAAGTCTGGGATCGTCCCTCCTCTGACATTTGTGTCACCCAGACAAATGTCATGTCACCTGCCTTAGTTTCCCCAATTGCAAATGAGACGGTTGGACTATGTAGCTTCTGAGCCTCTTCCGGCTCTAGAGCTCTGACCTTCCCCGGTCTCGGTTTCCTGATCTGTTGGTGGCCACGAGGTCCCTTCCAGCTCCAGACCCGTGAGCCTAAGAAGTACCTGGTGGCTCGGCTTAGGTCAGAGCCGAAGGCAGGGCACAAGCCAAGGTGGGCACGTGCCCGCTCTGTGCCAGATCTGCTCATCTGGGCTCTCCGCCTCTCCCAGACCGCTCCCCTCCCAGCCAGTCATTAGGAAGTGTTGTTTGGGGAAGTGAGCCCTTGTGAAGGAAGCTTCTCCCAAACACGGGCAGGACCCTGGCGACGCCACAGGTCTGGCGGTTCCCGCCCGGGAAAGCTCTGAGTCCACACGGAAGGCCCCGAGGGGAGGCCGGGAAGGTGATTTGGGCAACTCTCCCAACCCCCCACAGCGGCCCCCGCTTACCTTGGAACTGGGTGTCTTGGCAAAGCTGAGGGCCTCGCTGGTGAGAGAGAAGTGGAGCTTCTTGAAGGAGGGCAGGAGGGGGCCCTTGCCCTTGGCCTTGTGGATAAAGAGGGGCCCCTCCTTCACAGGCAGCGCCTGCAGGTTAAGTGCTCTCTGGAGGTCCAGCTCTGGGAGGAAGCAAGGGGGCAGAGGGCCAGATGAGCATCCCCTCCCCCTCCGGGTCATCGGAGAAATGACCGGGTCCCCGGGCAGCTGGTGAGAAGGCCATTGGGGGGCTGAGCCCTCCTCCAGAGCCCAGACCCTGGCTCTTCTCTCAGGACCAGAACCTCTGTCCCCTTTCTCCCACTGCCACCTGGGGTTCTCACAGGTCTATTCCCCGAGCAGCAGAGACCACCTCCCAGCCCCTTCTGCTGGAGGATTTGAGTGATCAGGGAGCTTCCTGATCCCCATGTGGACAGGGGACTGTCAAAGATGTTTGGAGACGGGAGTAGCCTCCGTGGGTCACAAGCGGGCGCGTTCTTGCTGCTCTGTACGTGGTAGAGCTGGGAATGGGAAGGGAGAGAAATCCTCCTCCCCTCCGTGTGGGGTCCAGGTCCCAGCAAAAATTCTGCCTCGAAAGAAGTTTTTTCCCTGACGGAGGGTAGATCTTCCTGGCTCGGCGACCACCCTCTCAAAGACGACCCTTCACCAACGCTCCCCCCTTCTAGCTAGGGAGCTGAGCAGGCCCCGGCCCATTCCCATGGAACCCGCGTGGGATGGCCCCTTGCTCCCCCGGGCTGGAGATGTCCAAGCGGGAAGGGCTCTTACCCTCCTTCTCCTCAATGTCAATGAGCTTGGTGATGAATTCCTTCAGCTGGGCCACGCCTTGCTGGACCATGGGCTGGAGCGGTTCCATCCAGGCCTCCTTGGCTCGGGAGGCCACCGTGTCCATGTTGCCCACGTTCTGAACGGCCTGGCACGGGGCAGGATCGAGCCCACAGTGGTCCCTCCTCACCCCCGGCCCACACCCCCACTATCCTGCCCAGCCCCATTGCTTCCATCCTTACACGTGGCCGCCACTCTCTCAGCCCAATCAATCTACCAACCGACAGACGGTAAGAGCACCACCCTGGGAGTAAGGACACCTGGGTCCTCCATTCACTTGCTGTGGGTCAGGGAACAAGCCCCTCCCCTTCTCTAGGCTGAGGAGGATTGGAACGGAGGCTAACCCCATGGCTCTGGAGCTGGTAACCATCCTCGTGAGTCCAACCCTCTCTTTTTACAAATAAGAAACTGAGGCTCAAGCAGTTAGTATCAGAGTTGGGATTTGAATTCATGTTCTCAGAATCGAGTCATTAGGCTACATCCCACTTGGCTTTTGGGCCCCACCTCCTCCAGGGAGCCTTTGCTAGCCCCCTCAGTGATGTCCCCATCCCCTCTTAGCACCGTGCCCTCGCTGGGGGTCTCGTCTCCCACCTTACTCCCTGAAGACAGATGATGTGCCTTTCCCTGTCCCTGCCAGAGAAGATGGGAGCCCATGAGAGCACCACTGACCCTATTAGAGTGGACTACACTTAATTGCTTTTGAAGCCAGATCACTATTGGAGTTTGGAGATCCCTTGGAGCGTGTGTGTGTGTGTGTGTGTGTGTGTGTATGTGTGTGTGTGTGTGTGTGTGTGTGTGTGTGTGTGTGTGTGTGATTGGATTTTTGATTTCATTAGTGAAAGAACTTCTGGTAATGAAACTCTCCCACAGTGAAGACCAGCATCTGTCCTGGCCCACTGCCAGCCTCCTCTGCTGGCTGTTCCTTGGCACACTGGCCAGACCCTCAGCAGGACTCCCAGACTCCAAGTGCCTCCTTCCATCCCCCAACCTCGGACTCAGCTCCTCCCTGTCCTGGTCCCGAGAGCGTCCATGCACCATCACAGCCACTAAACTGCAAGACCACGCCCAGCCCGGCCTACCCCGGTACCTTGGCCAAGAGCAGCAAGGTGCGGCTGGTGCGGGCGTCAGCATGCTTCTCACGCAGATGGAAGAGTTTGGGCGCCATGATGGCCGGTGAGAAGAAGCGTAAGCACAGGAAGCTGGTGACGGCAATGAACTTCAGGTTCTGTGGGTTGGGTTCGGGTCCCCTCTTATTCTGGGTTAGCAGCACCCGAGAACCCCGCCCTGCCCCTGCCCACATCCATCTGTCCCGGTGCGGCCATGGAGCTGTGGCCCATGGATTTGCATCTGGGGAGGAGTATCTTGGCTCAACCCAGGCGGGGGGAAGGCAGGCAACTTGGCATCTAGTGGAGCGGGAAGTCCTAGAGAATCAGAACATCTGGAGTCCAGGCTGCACTCTACCACTAACACCCTGTGCCACCTCTGAAAAGTCTGGAAATCAATTTTTCCATCTGTACAATGGGGATCACTATACCTGCTCTTGCCTACCTGTGAGAATGAGTGCACTAATAGACACGAAGGCTCTTTGGGAAGTACAAAATGCCACACCTATGAAAGTGGGGAGGGGTGCTCCAAGGGCCGGAATATGCCAGACCCCCAGAGGCTTTCTGTCCGGCTCCCCTGCACTCTTATGAGGCCCCAAAAGGGACTCACAAACCTCTGTCCCCTGCTGGCTTTTCACAGACCTCCCTTGGCTCCCATTGTCTTTGAGGAGGGTCAGGGTCCCAACTTGGAAGATGATGGGCTCCAACCTGGTGCTTGTTTTCAGGAAAGTGCTCCTGCACCCGCTTGAAAAGCTGGCGGAAGGTGGCCCGGATGACCGCTGGACACATCCTCACTGAGCGAGCGATGGCCGACAGGAGCCCGCCGAGGTATGACTGCAGGGTCTGGGCGCTCTGCTCTATCACCTCACTCTCTGTTTGGATCCGGTGCAGCCCTGAGCATCTAGAGGGAGGGAGGTGCATTCCATGCTGTATTGGCGATCCTTGCTTCCCCCCATTCAGACAAACACAGACACACAGATACAGAGAAAGAGTTCTAGGCACAGATACAGCTGTAGACAAAGATATGGGCACAGACACGGATATAGACATAGATATAGAAACAGATACAAATATGGATATAGACATGGACACAGAGACAAAAGACATAGATATAAATACAAATACACATATAGATATAATCACAGATATAGATATTGATGTGGACACAGATCTAGGCAAAGGTACAGAGATATAGACATAGAAGATACAGACATGGACACAGACACAGACATAGATATAGGCACAGACAAAGATACAGACATAGATGTGCACACAAAGGTACAGAGATAGATACACATAGAGAAATAGACATAAATGATATAGACACAGACATGGATACAGACATAGATATAGACACACACACAGAGACATAGACATGGACACAGACACAGATATAGACACACACACATAGACGTAGACATGGACACAGACACAGTCACAAAGATATAGACATAGATGTAAACACAGACACAGACAGATATAGACACAGACACAGATATAGACATAGACATGGACACAGACACAGAGACAAAGATATAGACATAGATATAAACGCAGACACAGATATAGACATAGACATAAACATGGACACAGGTAAAAGTACAGACATAGACACATATAGAGATATAGACACAGATATAGACACAGACATAAACATGGACATAGACACAGACACGCAAAACACAGAGAAAGAGTTCTAGACGCAGATACAGATACAGACAAAGATAGGAATATGGACAAAGATATGGGCACAGACACAGGCAAAGACATAGATATAGGTATAGATACAGAAGAAATGGATACAAATATGGATATAGATATAGACACAGACACAGATATAGATATAGACACAGACACAGACAGACGGAGGTACAGAAATAGTCATAGAAATAGAGAAATAAACACAGAGACTTAGAGACACTGCCAAAGATACGGAGACACAGACAGACAGAGATTCAGATAAATATCCAAAAAGACAGAAGTGATTCAAATAGCCATGCATGATGACAGATAGAAACACAGAAATCCAGACAAAGATGCACAAGCATAAAGAGGGGAGTGAATAAAATTTAACAAAAAGGTAAACTGAGGCGATTCTCTGTGAAAGATATTTATTAACCAGAACATGCAACCTATAATAAAACATGAGTCTAATGTCTCTGACTCTGGCTGAGACCCTGAATTGGAGGTGCAATACATTTTCATAAGCCTAACAGCACAAAAATCATATAATTGGCCAAACTTACAAAGGGGATAGATTACTGATTACATCAAAGAAAGTTTAGCCCCAGGTGGGATGGCGGCTACCTCTTCCTATCTCTAAGAAATGCTTTTGTGAATTTTCTGGTCCTAGTTGCCTCCTGAGGTTCCTGAAAAGGGCAGACTTTGTGACAATTGAAAAATTAGACAAGACTGCCTTAATTGTTAAAGACGGGACAAGGTCAGCTAGCCCTACCCACTGAGGGATGCCTCACAAACTTTGCAGGAAATGGCTGAGACAATGTTTTGTGAAAACATTGAGAAGAGAGTTTTTCTTCAACCGACAGTAACTGGATCCTAGGGATCTCTTCCGAGAGGGTGAGGTTGAACTTTATTTAGCATACATAAGCTGCTTTACCCAGAGACAGAGAAGAGGCTCAGGCTCATTACATGGACTACAGAACGTGGTTACACAATAAAATCAAATATATACAGGATCGAGAATTAGTTTCCTCAGAGAGAAACACAGACAAGAACCAGGATCCCTCTTCCCTCCAACTTCTGGATTGGGCAATATTTATATCTCTCCTAGCCTTTCATGGATCTTGAGGTCCACAGTATACACCCCTGACTCCTGGGGTGTTTGGAACTGGGCAAGGTATTCCTATATCCCTCTCCTTCTTTATCTCTGTGGCGCAGCCAAGAGTGCCCACCCTCAGAAGCACCTGCCTCTCTCCCTCTCGCGGGAAACTGTCCTCACCCCACGTCTTTAATCTCCACTTTGCTGGGGTCCAGTTCCACATACTTCTTCTCTTCAAAGACTCGGTTGATTGTGGGACCCAGAACACTGTGTAAGTACTGCATGCCTGAGACCTGCAGGAGAGAAGGCCCAAGATTGGTCACAAGAAGAGGCAGATGGGAAAAGATGGGCTGGTGAGCTGATGGACAAAGATGGAATGGAGGAGAGAAGAAGAGGTATTCTCCCACTGGGAATGCCATCCTCTTCCTCTCCACTTGTCCAAATGCTCACCATCTTTTGGAGTTCCGGTGAAGTCCCACTTCCTCAACCGTTCAATCGACAAGCACTTCCTCAACCATTCAATCAACAAGCACTTACTAAATATTTATATATCAGACCCTTTGCTAAGTGAGACTTTTTATCTTTAAGGAAAGAGTTGAGGGAGATTCTGCACTAGTTCAATGGAGAAGTTTAGAGGAGAGAAAGTTGAGGAAAGAAGATAATGACGTCCATCTTGGATATGTTGAGTTTGGGATACTTATAAGATGTCCGAGTAGAGATGTCTATCGGGCAGTTGGTTATCATTGCTTGGGAGAGGTGGGAACTTGAACATATAGGTCACAAAGAACACACCTCAAATCTAGAGCTGAAAAGGACCTCAGGGGCCATCTAATCTACACTCCCCTCATTTTACAGATGAGGAAACTGAGACTGAGTGATTTCTTCAAGGTCTCAGATCCAAGAATCATCTGAATAAAGATGACAATCGAACCTGTGGAAGTCGGGGAGATTACTGAAAGAAGGAAGGTGCTATGAGAGAAGAGAAGAGGGCCTAGGACAGAGCCCTAGAACTCATCCTTGTTAAGGGGACCAACGAGGATGATCTAGAAAAGAAGGCTGAGAAAGACTAATGATAACTAACACTTTTTTATAATGCTTTGAGATTTGCAAAGCGTTTTACAAATATTATCTTATTTGATCCTCACAACTCTGGGAGATAAGTACAATTATTACCCCCATTTTACAGATGGGGAAATTGAGACAAAGAGCAGTTAAATGTCTTGCCCAGAGTCACACAGTTTGCATCTCAGACAGGATTTTAGTTTGGGTCTCCTGACTCCAGGTGTGAACCAGGATTGAGATCTCACTGGTTTCCAGACCCATTTATCAGAGTCCCACAAGTATGCACCCTACTAGAATGCCTTCTAATGACGTTCTGGACTAGATGAAGGTGCTAACTGATGGGTTTTGTGTGTGTGTGTGTGTGTGTGTGTGTGTGTGTGTGTGTGTGTATGTTTGATCATAGCATCATCTGGCTCCTTTTCCTCTTTGCAGGAGAGTTTCTCAGGGGAGTTTGGCTCTGCAATAACCAGGCACGCTGCCATATTTGCCGGAAGCCTTGTGGAGAGTCCCCTGTTCCTTTAACCTGACTTCCTCCCCACCCTCTCTTAGTTTTCTATGACGGTTCTCTGGGAAGGATGATGAAAAGGGAGAGCCCGGGTGAGTGTGTAGATCAGGGGTGTCAGGTGTGAAGGAGTCTATCCCTAGCTCTGGTTATGTCCCTGTCCCCAAACCCACCTACCCTCATCCACCTCCCTCTCACCTTCAAAAAGGATTCCATGGATTTGGAGGCCAAGGAATTGCTCCGAAAGAGAGTGTTCGCTTCGACTGAAAAAAAAAATCAATAAGCATTTATTATGTGACTACTGCGTGCCAGGAACATAGAGCTAATAAATAACTCATAAAACCCAAAGATGATTGTGAGGGACCTGGGAGTGGGAGGATGGCGGTAGCTGGATGTGAGATACAGCTCTGTTCTGAACGTCAGGTTGCTGTGAGGACAGAAGCTGGAAAAAACCACCATTGAGGGCCTCAGGCCAAGTGGCCACAGATATTCTCTTGAATGGCTTCATACCCTCACTCCACCCCTCAGGTCTGGGGATTTTGAGGCAACCTCTCCTCCTCCCCTTCTGGCCAACCCTGCCATTCAGCTGTGCTGGCAGTAGCAGGGTCCTGTGCCCTATCCAACGCCTGCTCGTGCCGGACCCTGCTCCCCCTCCTCTCAGCCAGATGTTCTCCTTTCTCATCTATATTCATCCTACAATGCCTCCAAGATCCAGCTCCAGCTCACTTCCTCCAGGAGGCTTTCTCTGATTGTTCTCCTCCTCTTAAGTTTAGGAAGAATCCTTCAGCTACATTTCCCAAGATCCCCACTTGGGGTGACTCCCTGCTTCTCCTATCGCCAGCTAGGGACACTGCCTCACTATCTGGGCCCTTAGGATTGCCCTGCTCCCCAGCAAGATCACTCACCAGTCCGCTTGAGCTCTAGTTGGAAAAGCAGGTCCAGGAATTCCTTGATTAGCCCCTGGCCCAGGAAAAGCTTGACCATATTGGTGGCCACCTCCTGGCGACACTCGGCTGTCGTGGTCTCCTCGATGAGGGAGATCAGCTGCCCTGGATGCTCCTTGGAGGTTGGAGAAGGAAGGGCCCAGTGAAGGATGAGGCTGAAATCTGCCACCCCCTCCCCATCATTGGGAGATGATCTCCAACTAAGCCATACGCTTTCTCCCCCTGCGACCCCCAAACCAGAGTCTCAATTTGTTCTTCTGCAAAGGAGGTCTCCTCCTCTAGGCCAGGAGGGCCCACATAGAAGGCATTTCATGGAATATTCTCTTCTCCTGTCTCCCCAGGGCAGAAGGTGCTACTTACCCCCAAGGAGATTAGAGACCTCGGGGCAAAAGCAGTAGGGAGAACTGGCAGGAATGGGGAGGGGACGTCTGGGAGTGTCCAGAGCCAAACCCAAGGCCCCAGAAGGGCAAAGATGTCATGTCCTCAACCCTTACCTGAGGACTCAGTTTGACCTCCTGGCAGAGCAGTTGCACAAGGGGCTGGTAGTGGCTGGAGGGCAGCACCGTCTCATCCCGGAGCCACACCTGTAACTGTAAGGAGCCCAGGCTGCCCCTGGAAGCAGGAGGGCACAGTCACCAAGACAGATACCTAGTCAATACCCTGGATCACAATGCTATTCCAAAGTCTCCTCCCTCCAGTCTGGGAACACAGTCTTCAAGATTTATCTTCCTCAAATGCTGTTTTCATGACACCCCCCTCCCCAGCCTTGCAGGAAAAAAGTCCCAGACTCCTGAAACCCCAAAATGATCATGGTTTGAGGGACCTTAGAGATTATTTCATCTCATCTTCTTCCCAATCCTTCATTTAACAAATGAGGAAACTGAGGCTCAGGCTCAAATTCATTAGCTTGGCATTCAAGGCTTTCCAGGATCTGATCCCAATCTCCTTTCCCCATCGCTCCTGATGATCAAGCCCAAGCGTCCTACTCACCGTCTCCCATGAGCACTTCTACCTTCTGCCCTTCCCATTTATTCCAAGCTCATCCACCCTTCAAGACCCTCCTCAGATTCAGTCTTTACATTGATTTTTCACTCTTCAGGATACCACCTGTTATCAGTCATTATGTTTGGAGGTTTTTGGTTTTTGAGGGGGGGGTTGGAAAAAGAGAGGTCTGAACTGCAATTTTAGCAATGCCTCAAACTCCCAGTATGGAAACTCTCTCCATCAATTTATTGATAAATTATAACCTTAAAATAGTTGTCCGGGGCACTGCCAAGTTAAGGGGCTTGCTCAGGGTCATAAAGTCAGTACAAGTCAGGGGTGGTACTTGAACCCAGGTTGTTCTGACCCTGCAGCTGACCTTCCATCCACTACACCATGAGTCTCTGTCAAGACACTTGGTATCCTGTATTGTTGATTAATTTCTCATGGGTCCTTTTCTTGACGCCCAAGATGATGACTGAGAGCTGTGTGACAGCTCAGGCACTGCCATCTCCTCAGTCCATCTCCTGTGTCTGGCACCCAATAAAAACTCAGAGATGGCATGTGAAGGGGACACACTTGAATAGTTTGGACTTAGAATCAGAAAGAAAGTGAATCCCGTCTCAGACACTCAGTTGTATGACCTTAGGAAATCTCTGACTCCTCCATGCCTCAGTTTCCCTATCTGTAAAATGAAGGGATTGGGCTCCATGGCCTCTAAATTTCCTTCAGCTCTGTACCTGTGATGTATAACTCCACCTATATCTATGAGCCCAATGGGATTCTTGGTTAATTGACCAACTGGTATCAGCATTCTTAAGTAAGTTCTTCTTAAGTTCTTTAATTCTCTGGCTCTTCCCCATTAGAATGTAAGCTCCTGGAGGGCAGGGGATGGTTTTGTTTTTACTTTGAATCACCAGCGCTAGAGTGCTTAAGAGATGTTTGCTGATAGTTTGGTTGATTCTTCCCCATCCCTCAACCTTATTTGTGCACTGGGCTCCCTCCCAAGGGAAGGGCTGAGATATAACTGAAGTCAAGTAGCCAGATAGCCTCCTATTCAGAGCCCATTCACTATCCCCCCACTGGTGTGCCTGAGAGCCCCACAGGATGGGGAAGGGGCAGTGATTCCCATGACTCTCCTGGGAGGTTAGTCAATGGTGACCCTATTTAGGCACTGGGAGGTGCCCCCTCCCAGGGGCAGAGCCAAGGAAGGGCTGAGATATAACTGAAGTCAAGTGGCCAGAGAGCCTCCCATTCACTGTCCCACTGATGTGCCCGAGAGCCCCATGGGATGGGGAAGGGGCAGTGATTCCCATGACTCTCTTGGGAGGTTTGTCAATGGTGAACAAATTTGATGCTGTCCCCTTCCACTGTTCTGTCTTTCAGAGCTCTGGAACGAATTTCCATCCTGGAGCCCGCCAGCCCCCATTCTGAAGATTCCCCTCCAAAACCCTTCTGGAACTTACTCATCCACTCGCTTCTTGGACTGGTCCGGTCTCAGCCAGAACCAGCCCTCTTCCCGCTGGGCAGCTTGCAGGCCGTGGATATTGAACATCACCTGAGGAAGGGAAGAAACCAGAAAAGTTTGGAATGCTGGGACTTCTGCCTAGGAGGGACTCAACTCTGACACTGACTCTGAGTATCCCCAAGCACTCTCTCCCTCTAGCCCTCCAATAACAAAGTTTAATAAGAGGGTTATTTAATAAGTTGGAGATTAAGGACAATGACTCGACTGTACCAAAAACCTTGTGGGAAGGGGATATCTTGGCACCAGACTCCCCCCAATCCAATGAATGAATCCCACTGATGTAGAGTTGGAACTCCAGGGGCCTCTGACCTCAACTCCCTCATTTTATAAATGAAGAAACTGAGCCTGGGGAAGTTCAATGATTTCCCAAGATCACACGGTGGTAAACGTCAGAGGCAAAATTTGAACCCAGAACTCCCATGCTCCTTCCACTGTTCTACGTTGTTTCTTAACTTAATCAGCATCTGCCTGGATCCAGGACAGGAGAGGAATTAGACCCCAGATGTAACTTCTAAGGTCGAAAGGATCCAGGACTCACACATTAGGACCTCCAGACCATCCCTCTTCAGGGACCAAGGACCATTTTTCATTAATTATCCCTTGCACAAAGATGTCTCCATCCCCAATCCCCAACGTTCCTCATGAGATGTTCTGGGTCCAAGAGTATTATACAACCCTCCTCCCCATCTCAGGGAAGAGTAGCCTCACCCTCGGATACCCCTAGAAATACAAACTGGGGTTCTCCAGGAGAAATAGCTTCTCTTCATCCGAGTATATAAATCAGAGAAGGGGATTTTGTCAGGAGGCAGTGTGGTTAATTAGACAAGCACGGGCTGTCCAGTCAGAGGAGCTTTGTTTAACTCCTACCTTTAACCCTTACCACTGTATGACCTTGGAGAAATCACCTAACTTTCCTCATCTATAAAATGAGGATGTTCCAAGATATCGTCTAACTTTAAATCTACAGGATACGTGTACGTGGCCGGGTGTAAACATCCATGTAGATTTACACACTTAAAAAAACCCAAAAGATATAGGACACATTTACTTCTAGAATTCTCTTTCTGTTTCTCCTCTGTATATTAACATGTTTATGTTTATTGGTGCTTATTCATAACAGATACTTTATTCATTTTTTTCACCTCTTAAATTCTTTAAAATTCTTTAATTTTAATTTAATTTTTTATTATATATATTATATATAATAATATAATAAAATATATAGTATGTATAAAAATATACATCATATTTATTTATATGTACATTATATTTATACAATTATATATAATATATAATAAAATTATATTTATATAATATATTATATGACAAAATATATAACAATCTAATAAAATATTTTTATTATTTAATTAGAAAATAATTAAAAATTGTTTTTCCAGTTATGTATAAAGATAGTTCCCAGCATTCACTTTTAAAAGATTTGGGGCTCCAGATTTTTTCTCCCTCTCCTTCCCCTCCCCATTCCCCAAGACAACAAGCAATCTGATTATTTTCTTTCAAAGGGGGAGCTCGTCCAGGGCTGAGCTGAGTCGGCCCCGACTCACCTTGCCCAGGAAGTCATTTCTGCTGACCAGGTCCCAGTCCCAAGCTTCCACACACAGCGTCCCGGGGGCAGACTCGTCCAGCTCAAACTCAAAGGTCTCGTTCCATCTTGGGTAGCAGGATTTCTTTACAACCTGACGGGGATGGGGGCGGGGGGAGGGAGGCAAAGAAAGGCCAGTCCCATACTTGCCTGATGCATCTCAAATTTGTTATTTGGGGGTGGGAAGGCCTCCAATCACAGGAGCAGGACCACTGCTGGAGCCTCAGCTCTGAGAGGACCTTACTCCCTGAGGCTCCCTGAGAACCACAGCACCAGAGTGGAAAAAGCCCCTGCTCTGGAGGCAGAAGCTGTGGATTCAAATCCCACCTCTGAAGCTTATTGCCTCATGGCTATGGCCAAGTCCCTTAAGCTCCCCAAGCCTCAGTTTTCTCATTTATAAAATTAAGGAGTCAGTGGGACTCTGTGGTCCCTTCTGATTCCAGCTCTAAAATCTTAGGGGACTTCCTCTCCCTTTTACAGATGAGAAAACTGAGGCCTTGATGGAGACGTGACCAGATCCAAGTGAATGGCAGCTGGGACTAGACTCCATCTCCTGCCTGCTCCTCATTCCTCCACTTGGGTGGGTCTGAGCGGGCTTTAGCTCCGGTCCCTTGACCGTGCTTGGCTGAGAGGAGAAGCTCCTTCCTCCTTCCACCTGGGGGTGGGGTGACAGTGGCCCCATGCAGACCCCCGTAAGCACCTTCTCTCTAGCCCCTCACCGAACTCTCCTGGGTCTTGCCATTGTAGCGCACTCGGACAAAGGGGTCAGATGCTCCATTACGATCCTTTCTGGCTAAGTCCCTGGGGAAAGACAGGTGACCGGGTAAGTTCTGGCTTACCTTTGTCCTCTGGGTGGATAATGCCGAGAGACAAGGGACCCCAACTTCCCGCCCGAGAGCAAAGGCTGTGTCTAATCCTGTCTGGCCCTGAAGGATGGGGTGCCCCGGCAAGCCTCGGGGTGCCCCTGTCTTACCTCACAGGATATCCCCTCACCAAAGTCGCTGTCGCAGCCAGATTTCAGATTCAAAAATGTCACCATCATCAGTGATTTTATACATATAATAGGGACAGGGCCTGGCCCTGTTATTGCAGTGGTAAGAAGGGCTCTCTCTGTCAGCAGACTAGAATTCTCCCAGCAGCCTTAGAGATCACCCAGAGCATTGACAAGGGAAGTGACTCAGGGTCAAAAAATCCATCAAGGTTGGGGTGTGAACCCAAAGCGGCCTTTGAGGGCAGCTTTCTAGCTTCTGGGCCAAGTATATGTTAACGATGAAAGACCCAGGGGCTTCTATAGATATAGATTGACATGCTGTGGAAACCCCCAAAATGAATGAATGCAATCAGGGGGCGCGTAAGAGAGACAGGGAGAGCTTCCAGGAATAAGAAAGTAAAGCCAATTTTTTTTTTGTTTGTTTAGTCATTTCGGTCATTTTCAACTCTCTGTGACCCCCAGTTGGATTTTCATGGCAGAGATACCCTAATGGTTCGGCCATTTCCTTTTCCTGCTCATTTGACAGAGGAGGAACTGAGGGAGGCAAAAGTGACTTAAGGGTCACACAGTTAGTAAGTGTCTGAGGCGAGATTTGAACTCGGGAAAATGACTCTTCCTGACTCGGGACCCAGCACTCTGCCCACTGTGCCACCCAGCCATCCATGGTTTTCTGCCTTGGTCAGATCGCATTTGGAGTACACTTCAGGTGCTTAGCAGTGCTTAGCATTCTAGGCACTTAATAAATGCAGAGCAATTGGAATAATGCGTTTAGTTCTGGGGATCACAAGTGAAGTACATTGATTATCCTCCAAAGGATGGTGGCCAGGGGGAGGAAAGGTCTTGGGGCCATCTTAAATGAGGAGCTGCCGAGGAACTAAGGGTGCTTAACCCAGAGAAGGCGCCCCCCGGGGACAGAAAGCAGTCCTCAAGCTTTCCATGGGTTATTTTAGGGAGGGGGATTAACTTTGTTCTGCTTGGCCCCAGGAGAAAGAAGTAGCAGCGTTGGGTGGGACTCTCAAAGGGCAAAGTGAATTTTGAAATCAGGGGAAACAAACAAACAAACAAAAAACAAAAGGAAATGAAAACAACAACAACAACAACTTTCTGACATTAACCCAGAGGAGGGGTCTGGGGACAGAAAGTAGTCCTCAAGCATGTGAAGGGTTATCTTAGGGAGGGGGGCATTCGCTTTGTTCTGCTTGACCCCAGGTGAAAGAAGTAGGAACCTTGGGTGGAATTCTCAAAGGGCAAAGTGAAGCTGGAAACCCAAGGGAAACAAACAAACAAAAAACAAAACAAAATTAAATTAAAAAAACAACAACAACAACAATAACAACAACTTTCTGACAACTGGAGCTGTCCAAAAGCTGACCAAGTGAGGAGGCGGGCTCCCTCTCATCCCAAGTCTTCAAGCAGAGGCTGCACGAGCTCCTGTCCAACTTGTGGGTTGGGGATGTGGGTTCAGAGACATTGGGGATACGGTGGATAAGTGCTATGGTCCTTTTCAACTCTCACTTCTGAGACTAAGCTATCAAGTGCATGGACAGAGACAGCGAAGGAGAAGGGAATAGGACTTATATAGCCCCACTATGTGCTAAGTACTGTGCTAAGCACTGTTTACAAATATCTCTTTCCATCTTTACAACCACCCTGAAAAATATGTTATTATCCCCATTTTACTGTTGAAAAAACAGAGGCCAATACAGTGACTTGCCCAAGGTCACACAGCTAGTAAGTGTCTGAGGCTGGATTTGAACTCACTTCTTTTTGGCTCCTTCACTTGGCAGTTAAAACCCTGCACAGCCTGACCTTTCCCTAGCTTTCTCATGTTCTTATACATCACACCCCTCCAGGTTCTTTACGGCCCAAGGACAGCCTCTGATTCCTTTCTGCTGTTGCTCACGGACAGTCCATCTCCCGTCTCCTGGATTTTCCACTGGGTACCCCCACTCCTGGAAGGCTCCCCATCCTCACCACTTCTTAGAGCCCCCTGAACCCTCTAAGATTCAGTTTGAGTGCTGCCCTCGACAGAAGGCCTTCCCGGGGCCCTCCCCAGGTGCCTGTACCTAAGAGACCTTCCTTCACTCTGTATCTTGCCTTTACCAGGCTTTACGTGAGCTCCCCGAGGGCAGGGGCTGTTCCATTTTTATGTCACCTCTGGGGCTCGGGGTCTGTCTCCTCCACGTGGACTAGACAGATGATGTCTAAGGTTCCTTCTAGATCTAAACTTCTGACTCGAGGATGATGAGGGCAGGAAGGAGCATCAGGAGAAGGAAACTTTGCTGCCTTGTCAAAAAGCCTCGGTTTCCTCATCTGTAAGATGGGAAGTTAGACTCGATGGTTCCTGAGCGAGGATCCCGTGACCTGGGACATTTGGAGCCTTTGATGACCTGGAGCACAGATATGGCCCCCTGTGATCCGGCTTCCAGCTCCACTCCCGGGAGTCCAGGAGGGACCCTCCCTCTCTGCGGCTACTGAACTGATCCTCACGAGCTGCTTCCCTGGCTCCCTCCTCAGAGGAAGGGGCAGAGCTGGATGGCTTGGGAGCCAGGGATGTGCTTCCTAAGGGTGGAATTCTCCATGACTCACTCCCGGAGGCTGGCACGGGCTGTGGGCGGCAGCTAAAAATACCTGGGGAGACCCAGACAGTCCAGTGAACAGACTGTCTCCTCTGCAGTGACTCAGTGAGGAGAGGGACCCAAAACATCAGGAGATCCTGGGGAGAAAACCCCAACCCGCTCGGGCTGTCCGTCACTGCTCCCACTAACGGGCACGGGGGAGAGGGAGAGTGACTCACTCTGGAGATTCCCAAGCAGCCTCCCTCCCACGCACACGGGCACACACGTGGGCACACCCAGCAGGCTTCGCTCGGGCCAGGGGCAGACAAAGAGAAAGCCTGAAATCCGGCAGCGGGGGCTGGGGGGATACGGGGAGGGGAAGGCCTGAGACTCACAGCCAGGTTTACGCTACGGGAAGGAGCCCGTCCTTCTGACGCCAGATTGTAGTCAGAAGACTTGAATAAGAATTTTTCCTGTTACTAATAGCAGCGTGACTTTGGGGCAAAGTCCCTCCCCTTCTCTGGGCCTCTGTAAAATTAGAAGATTGGGCTAAAAATAAAAAAAGAATTGAATCGGGAACCTTGGTTCAATCCTGTTTCCGTCCCTTACAACTTGGGCAACCAGAGACGAGTGAGTTCAACATCCTTGAGCCTCAGTTTCCTCATCTGTAAAATGAGGACAGTAAACTCCTTTCCTACTCCATGTCTATGGCCCTGTGATCTAGGAGGCTATTTCTTTTCCCTCTTTCAACCCCTACTGGCCGCATCCACGAGGCAGAGGGGAACTTCTTAGGGAAGCTTCTAAGATCTGACCATGAGCTCCCAAAAGATGGAGACTTCAACTCTCCCAGCAGATAAAGGACAATTGGATGGAAATCAATCCCTGACCAAACACGATGGTGGGAAGGGGGGCTTTGGAAACCCCCCGAATCACAAGAGGATTCCTCTTCAATGCCAGATTCACTGGACAAGGCTGACAGAGCAAGGGTGTTTCATAAAGAAAGACTCATCCACAGTAGGTAAAAAGCACTGGATTTAGAGTGAGGAAGACCTGGGTTCAAATCCAGCAGCAGATGCTTCCTACTTTGTGTCTGGTGTCCTCCCCCCAAAGGCTCCTTTACCCTTACCCTGAATATCTCTCATATCTTCCGAGTTAGAAATTTGCTCTTACTCTCGTCAGAATATAAGCTCCTTGAGGATAGAAATGATTTCTGTTCTTTCTTTTTATCCCTGGGGACTAATGGCAGATGGTAAGCACTGAATACAATCTTATTCATTCATTGTCTCCAATGAATCCATTGAAGATGGGACTATGTCATGTCTTTCATTGCTTCTCCAGGGCCTACCAGCACTTAATAAGTGCTTATTGATGGATTGATTGACTCTGTGTAATTTATTTAACCTCCCTGAGCCTCAGTTTCCTTATCCATAAAATGGGAATAATAATATCATCTACCTCATTGGTTGTTGTTAGGAACAAATAGGATGCAAAATGTAATATTATTACTAGCTCTATCAGTCTGTCCTCCCCCCTCCCCCCTGCAGGGATCCCAAAGGCCAGTTCCAGGGCCTCCACAGCTTGCTCAGGAGAGTGGGAAAGGGAGGGGCCCCACCCACCTGGCCTCGAACACCGTGCAGCGAAGCTTCTGGGGCCCCTGGCCTTTCACGATCTCCATCTGCAGGTGGATCTCTCCCTGCACCTCCTCATCCGGGTCAATCTCCTTCAGGTGGAGCCATCCACTGTAACCTGGGGAAGGTAAGAGGGAGAGGTCCTTCATAGCACCAGCCGGGCAGCCCCGGGCAAGCAGGAGGAGAGAAGGGAACGTGGAGGGCCCGGGAAGAAGCCCAGCTGTGCTTTGGGAACCTGACCTGTCCCGCCTGCCAGCCCCGGCTGCTCTGAGTCCTGCTTCCCGGAGGGGCCGTCTGCTTGTGCCTGCTCTAGGGAGTGCCTGGGACTAGGGGCCTGAATCCCCAGCTTGGAAACTTATGACCTACTCGGTTTGTCCAAATGCATCTCTTTGGGCCTCCTCGGTAGAACGGTAAACATGGGCTAAATATAGATTCCTTTAAATAGCCAAGGGGAAACCTAAGTTAGAAGACCACCGCTGTATCCAGTGCCCTGCTCCGGCCTTCTCGATAGCCCGATCCATCCAGGTCGAGGCCCCGCCTCTGAGGGACTGGGCTCCTGGCCAAATGGGGAGGGGGTTAAAAGGAAGGTCATGGTTATTTACCAGGCTGAAATTTTGGACCTTCCCTTGCCGTCGTGTTTCAGCAAATCTGGCAGCTCCTCACACAGCTAAGGCTAACCCTCCTGCCTAACTCCTAGTTAGGGAAGGGACAGGAGACGGGAGAGCTAATGACAGCTGGGGGCTGAGAGATTCCCATGCCTGGAAGGAACTTAATCTCGGAGAGAGAAGGGATCTCAGTAGCATCTGGTCCATCCCTCCCGCCCCCACTTTATAAATGTGGAACTTGAGGGTCCTGACTGTAAAATGACTTGCCCAAAGTCATCCAGCTAATAAGTGGTAGAACTGAGACACCCCCCCCAAATCCTATGACCCCTCTTTCCAAGCCATCTCGTCCAATCCCCAGCATCTGAGCAGCCCATTTGACCCTTAAAACCTTTCCAGGAGACTGAGCACCTCAAGGTCAGAAACGTCTCACTTCTTGTATTTCTCCCCAGCACTTAGGACAAGTCCTGGCACACGGTCTAGGGGACAGACACCGGTCCTGACTTTGAGTCAGGGAACCCTGGGGGCTGAAAGAGGCTCTTACCTTTGGGATGCTCGGCTAAGATGTCTCTGGTGAGGCAGACCTTCCCGATGACATCGTCCCGGCTATGGAGGGTGAGAAGGAGAGCGAATATCAAGATCAATAGCGATCGAAAAGGACCCCCATGTGCAAAAAAGGTTTGTAACAGCTCTTTTTGAGGTAGCAAAGAACCGGAGAATGAGCAGATGCCCATCCTTTGGGGAATGGCCAAAGAACTTATGGTACATGAAGGTAATGGAATATTATTATCCTATTAAAAATGATGAACAAGCTGATTTTGGAAAGGTCTGGAAAGATGCTGAGTGAAACAAGCAGAACCAGGAATACATTGTACACAGTAACAGCAAGAATGTGGGTGACCCACTGTGAAAGACTCAGTTCTTTTCAGTGGTTCAGCGAGCCAAGACAATCCCAATAGACTTTGGATAGAAAATGCCCTCTGTGTCCAGAAAAAGATCTAAAGAGACTGAATGTTCACTTCTTTTTTTTTTCCTCTCCCATGATTTTTCCCCTTTGCTCTGATTTTTCTCTATCAACGTGATTCATAAAACAATATGTGTTCAAAATAAATAAACTACTTGGGCGGTCCAGCTTCTCAAGATTAGAGATCCTGGTCCCTAGGGGATAGAAGCTCCGGGCCACTGTCCTGGCCAGGTTTAAACTAAGCCATGATCACAAAACTCAGGGGCTCAAACTCATCCACCGCTGCATCTACCGTTGCAAGATGTCTCATCTTTGGGGGTCGGGGTCGTGAGGTGGGATCCCCAGACCAAGGACTTGCTTTCTTACTTTTTTGGAAAACTTCCTACTCAAAGAAAACAGAACTTTAATTTCCTACTTGTACAAAATGCTTCCATCCTCAAATATACACACTCACGTGTGTGTGCATGTACATTCACACACACGCACAAGCACACAGCTGGGTCAGATGAAAGGCCGTCCCCCTGGGGGAGGAGAAACACGGAGGGAGAAACAGTTGGAGTGATGGGTATCGTTCCTGGCTCCCGAGGCCTCTGCTTTGTCACGTATCTAAATCCATTCAAGACTGATGGCTTGCTTATGGCAGGTGTATTCCAAGGTCCCTGAGGTCTATCCGCCCTGGATGGGTGCATTTATTTTGTTGTGGTTCATTTTTCAGTTGGGGTCATAAAGACCCAGTTGGGGTCAGAGATACTGGAATAGTTTGTCATTTCCTTCTGCAAGGCATCTTGGGAAAGGGAAGGCAGAGGAAGAGTGTGTTGAAGGCATGAGATCAGACCGCCAAGGCATGGAGGTGAGACAGGATGTTCCATGAGGAACAGCTAGTTGGCCAGAGTGAAAAACCAGAGCAAACACATCTTCCTATAGTATATATAGTGTATGTGAACACACACACACACACACACACACACACACACACACACACACATACACACACACACACACACACACACACACCTCCCTAGCCATGATTTATACCCACTTGGCTACTTTACAGGACCTGGTTCCCCAATTCATCCTCTGAGGTCTCCCCAGTGATAAATCCCATTCACAAGTGATTCAGTAACTTCGTCTGACTACGGATCCTCAGTCCTAATGCTGCCTCATGTGATCGTGGATGAGTCCCTTCCCCTAAGCAAGTTCCTCCTCTGTCACATCAGGGAATGGAACTAAATAGTTCCCCAAGATCTCATCATTCTAGACTCCTAATAATGAAAGGTACCGGGTGAGGGATATAGAGCTGGTTCTAACCCAGCTTGCTCAAGGAAGGCCTTGAATGTCACTCTCTGTACCCCAAACGGTCCTTTTCTGGGCCATCTCCCCTTGCCTCCCTTCTACCACAAACGTGCCCACCACCACACCTATCATTATCTATTTTGGACCCGTCTCCTTGGTTCCCTGTTGCCTCTGAGGATACCATACCTGAGAGCATCTTCATCCATGACATAGAAGGACACAGAATGGAAGGTGGGAGGAAGGTGAACCTTGTACTCTTCACCCCAAAATGGGGACAAGGTCTTCCATACCGTGGCTGTCCTGTTGGAGAAGGATGGATGGAGAGAAAGAAAGCTCTTCAAGGACGTCCCTTAGCACCGAGCCCACTTCCCACTTCCACCTCCCCACACATATTCCAAACCCTTAGAAGTTCTTTTTATTCCATCTGATCTTTTTTAAAATTTTATTTGAACCTTTTAAGAGTTCCTAAGCTACCTCTACCACTTAGTTGGATGAATAGCTTCCTTCCTTTGTGTTTGTTATTTTCCCCACTCATTTATTCATTCGTTCATGCATTCATTCTTGCATCAAGTCCATGTTATATGTGGGGAAATACAAAGAGAAATAAAACAAAGCCTCTGCCCTCAAGGAACTTACAGTCTACAATAATCTCGTGGTTTTTAGAGGTAACAATATTTTCACATTCATTATTCCCATCCATTTCGTTCTCGGTTTAGCCCTATGAGATAGGTAGGATAGGGGTTTGACACAGTGAGCAAATGACTTTCCTTACATTACATGGAAAATCTCATGATTCTCTCCTCTAAAAAACAGATGATCCCAGTCTTTCTTCCAGGGGCTGCCATGCCAAGAAGGGCAGAGCTCTGTGCTTGACTTTTCTCACTAGGGGCAGTGGGATGTGCGTAAAACAAAGGAGATTGTCCAAAATGAGCAGAGAGTGGGGAGAGGGGGCCTTCTTTAAAAGATAGACAAAAAGCTCTCCTGGTGAGGGGAAGAACTCAGGACACTTCAGTTCCAGATAAATGACTTATTAGCTTCCTGGCTGGAACTATGTAGAACAGAGCTCCTCAAGAGCAGGATTGCTTTATTTAATGGGTGCCTAGCATAGTGCCTGCCACAAAAGAAGCATTTCCTGGATGCACTTTGACTGATTGACGTTGGACAGTTTTCCCATCTATAAAATGGGCACAATTAAATTCAATTATTATTTATTAAGCACCAACAGGGCAGCTGGATGGCACAGCGGACAGAATTTATATCCAGCCTCAGACACTTACTAGCTATGTGACTGTGGGCAAGCCACTTAATGCCATTTGCTTTAGTTCCTCAACTGTAAAATGAATTGGGGAAGAAAACAGGAAGGAGGCCATTCCCAGAAGACTTAGCCCTCCTCCTCAGTTACCTGATGATGGGCTCATTGTCGATCTTCACGATGCAATAGGGATCGCTGCTGCCGGTGCTGAAAGAAAAAAAACCAGAGCCCCCATCAGTGGTGTCTGCCCGTGAAGAGGGTCACGCAAAGGTGGGGAGGTATGGGATGGGGCTAAAAGCCCTGGTGAGGGGAAAGGACGGGAGAGAAGCAGGCAGAGGTGTGGGCTCTGCCTTGGTCTGGGAATCGAGGAGATGTTTCTGTTGCTTAAAAAAGAGATTGGGCTTGCTAGGAAAGGGGAGGATACAGAATGAAATGGAAGAAGAGTTGGAAGGACCGCTCATCCCTTGGACCTTTCCATTCTGGGCTTCGGGGGCTTCAGAAAACTGAAATTTCGTCCACTCCCAACTCTATACTAAGCCGCGTCAACCAACCAATCAATCAGCAAGTATTGGTAAGTCCCCTCTTCTGGGCCTGGAAGTCAGTGAAGCAAAGAGAAAAGGGAAACAGTCCCTGCCCTCAAGGAGCTTACATTTTGCTGGGATCCTGCTGGTGGTGGTAGAGAAAAACATATGTACAAATGGATTACTATAGGGTGAGCGGTAGTGTGCTAGAGTGGCTAGAACACTGGCTTTGAAACAGGAAGCCTTGGCTCTGACACACAGTGCTATATGATCCCAGCAAGTCACTTTACTTCCCAATGCTCTGGGCAACTGTCCAAGACTCTTAAGTTGCACAGAAGGGGTCCACCTGCATTGGAAGAGGGAATTTCCTCATTAGGAGTTCTTAGAAAGTGAAAACACAGGTCAGTCCCTAAGTTCCCATCTCACCTATGTAAAATTAATATATAGTATGTCTTAACACACCGCCTTGCCAAGCCAGGGTTTTACAGATTCAATTAACAAGACATGCAGTGAGGACCTAACAAGTTCATTCTCTTTGTTTCTCTTTCTCTCACTTTCTCCTACTCTTTGTCTTTCTCTGTCCCTTCATCTCTGTCTTTCTGTGTCTCCCTTTCTCACCCTCCCTCCTACTCCATCTCTGTTTCTCTCCGTCTTTCTCTCCCTTCATCCTGTTCTGTCTCTCTGTCCCTCCATCTCTATCTGTCTCTGTCTCCGTTTCTCATCCTCCCTCCTACTCCATCTGTTTCTCTCCATCTTTCTCTCCCTTCATCCTGTTCTGTCTCTCTGTCCTTCCATCTCTGTCTGTCTCTGTCTCCTTTTCTCACCCTCCCTCCTACTCCATCTCTCTCTCCATTTTTCTTTCCTCTGTCTTGTTCACTGTCTCTCTGTCCCTCCATCTGTCTCTGTCTCCTTTTCTTGCTCTCCCTCCTACTCCATCTCTGTTTCTCTCCATCTTTCTCTCCCTTCATCCTGTTCTGTCTCTCTGTCCCTCCATTTCTGTCTCTGTCTCCTTTTCTTGCCCTCCTTCCTACTCCATCTCTGTCTCTCTCTGTCCTTCTCTCTCCCTCTCTGTCCAGTTCTATCTTTGTCTCTCTATCCCTCCATCTCTGTCTGTCTCTGTCTCTGTCTTTCTCTTCCTCCCTCCCTCCTTCCCTCTTTATTTCTTTCCTTCCTTTTTTCCTTCGGTATGATACTTCCCCCCAATTACATGTCAAAACAATTTTCTGGAATGACTTTTAAAAATGAAACCTGATTTCATCAGTGGTGGGAGTTCCCGGAAGAAGAACTTCCTCTACCAATATGACCATGGGCCCTGCAACCTATAACTTTAAGCGTACGGCGGGGGCAGTGAAAGATTAAATAATTTGCCCAGGACCACGAAGTCACTGTCTGTCAAAGAGAGGACTTGAATACAGGCCTTCCTGATGGTGAAGCAGGCTGTGTATTCCGCCACACTGCTGCTCAGGAGAAAGAGCAGGGCGGGATGTATGGATGTGGGACTCATCTGCCTAAAGGTCATAATTAAACACCTGAAAGCTAATGAGATTACCTGTCAATCAACAGTATCTGTGAGGCATTTGCTATGTGACAATGTACAAAAAAGAAAGAATGAAACAGTCTCTGCTCCTGAGGAACTTCAGATGAAGATTTGGGAGATGTCTACATTTATCATCAAGCAAAGGTGACTGGGGATTGGTCAGTCAAGGTGAGAACCAGGGAATCCACGTGGAAGGTGGAGGAGAGAGTAAGGGGTGGAAGGCAGCCCCCAAAGCTGCCATCAGAATAAGGACTCGAGTCATTAGATTTAGCTCTTGGTCACTTGGAGAAAGTCAGTTTAGCCAAAGGTTGAAGCTAGGAACTGGATGGTAGGGAACTAGGAAGCGACTGGGAGGTAAGGAAGTGGAAGCAATGAAGGTAGGAACCAGGAGACGGGATCTAGGATGTTAGCATGAGGGATGGCCAGGGTAAAGTGGAGAGGTTTTTTAATGATGGGGAGAAGTGAGTTTGTAGATTGGAAGAAGGAGCCAGGTGATGTTGAAGATGAGAAAAAGGTGGGGGGGGTGATTGAGGGGCAAGTGTCCAGAAGAGATGGGAGATGAGATCAAGCCCACAGGCAGGGGGCTGGCCAAGGTCAGAGGGATCGCCTCTTCAGCAGAAACTGAAACAAAGGAGAAGCAAATGGGAGATGGTGAGTTGCGGACTCTGGGTAAGAAGTGGGGGAACTCGAGATGACGACTATAGATGACCTTGAACTTCTCAGGAAAGCACAATAGGGGATGCGAGGGAGAAGGAGAGGGGAGGGCATATTACGGGAGGCTAGAGGGGCTTATAATGGCTGGTCACACTGAGGTGTGACATACCCATTTCCTTGGACCAGATACCGTCTAGAATCCCTTCCCACTAAGTCTGTGAGTTAATGGTTTACACCGCACGGCCCCTGGGATCTGATCCAATTCTGAGCATCTCTGATTCTGTGGCCAATCTTCCTTCTGACGAAGAGTCTAAACTTCCCTTTTACAGAATGGGGGGCAAAGGCAAAGACAAAGACCCCACTGGAAACAAAATGAGGTCCATCAATGGGGAAATACACCGGGAAGTGATGGAATATCATTATTCCACAAGAAATGAGGAATACAAAGAATCTCGAGACCAGGGGAGACACACGAATATGGAAGCAGGAACAGAACAAAGTATGGGACGGCCACACCGATGTAAATGAAAGCCACAAACAAATGAACTCAGGTTAAGGAGGCAGTTTTGTCCCCATGCTAGAGTTCAGAGGCATAACAAGTTGACCACACGCTGAGACGTGGTTACTCTAGTGGTCGGCTTTCTTTTTCTGTAACAAAGTAGGGTTCAAAGGTTGGAGGGGGCAAGGGATGCTGGGAAATGAGTGTCATGTCAATGAAACAAAACAGAACCCCAAAGCACAAGCAGTACTCGGGTGATGGAGAGGAATTATGTAGCGGTCAGACGCAGGGAAATTCCACGTTCCACTCCTCTCTCGGCCAAATGGCAATGTCCCCACAGAGGAAGTGCCTGATGGGAAAACAGTTGGAGAGCAGCCCAGGCTCCTTCCCAAACAGGAAACCCACTGATGAGAGTATCTCCGTCTGCTTGTGACTTCTGAGACGGGCTGTGTAATCTGGATTGTGTGCGGAGATCGTTCTTCCGAGGCAACTAACTAGTCTCCCACTCAGCAGTTGTGTGTGTGAGTCAGGAGAAGAGAAACCTTTTGTATCTATCCCGTAGTTTGTTCTTCCTAGATCCTTGTAACAACGAGAAACATTTAAGCAAAAGCAACAGAGTATCCAGATCTTACAATGTATATACTTCCTCTCCCATTCCTAGCCCGTCTCTACGAAAGGCAGAGTTGCGGTTCCTTCTCGGCTCTCCAGAATTCCCAGGGCTCCTTAGAACTCCTCGGAGACCGGCTGCTTTTTAGTGGCTGTCATCGACACTCCCGCGGTCGTTAGGTCCTGTTCTTTGGCTGGTACCAGATCATACAAACCTTTCCCCGTTTCTCTGAATCTCTACTATTTGGCATCTCTTACCGTTTAATAATATCCCATCTTTCTCCCAGGCGTTCTCCAGTCAGGCGCCACCCACTTGGTTTCCGGGTCTTCGCTAACACAAAAAGTTTGCCGTAGATGGCATAGGGGTTTGGCTGGAATGGAAAGTGCTTGTTGGGGACCAGTGGGAGATGTTGTTTGGACAGATTGTAGAGGGCCTCAAGAGGTCTCCTCCCTCCTCCCCGCAGATGTCTTTAGGGTGTTTAAAAGTTTGATGTAAGGGGCAGCTAGGTGGCGCAGTGGATAGAGCACCAGCCCTGAAGTCAGGAGGACCTGAGTTCAAATCTGGCCTCAGACACTTAACACTGTGTGATCCTGGGCAAGTCACTTAATCCCAATTGCTGCATGAAAAAAAAAAAAAAAGAGTTTGATATATATGGACATAGTGGTTTGGCTGGAACGGAAAATAGACCAATGGAGATATTGTTTGGACAGGTCAGATTGTAGAAGGCCTCAAGAGGCCTCCTCCCCACAAATGTCTTTAGGGTTTTTAAAAACCTTAAAATGCTCTAGAAATAAAGTCTTCTTTAAAATTAATACCATTGTCCATCATGGTCAGAGTGAAGACTGATGGGCTGGCCACAATGTTTGAATGCCAAATGGACATTTGCCTAAAACCCTAGCGAGCTCACACAAAGCGAGCCGTCACGTGGGGTCACAAGAGTGGGCCGAGGACATTCTGACTCTCTGAACGCTGGAATCGATCGGGAGACTTGGGAGACACGGCCCAGGACGGTCCTCTTAGAGAAGGCGCTGGGCTCGGCCAGCAAAGCAGAATGATGGCAGCTCAAATGATGCACAAATTTAGAGACGGCGTGGAGTATCGGTGAGCAACCTGTGGTACAGCTTCCGAGCTTGTATCGGCCTGATCTGACACAGTCAGACACGCTATACCTCGGAACCGACCCGGGGGTATCATTCCGGGTGTCTCTGAGAATAAAGGACGACAGCCAGCCAACCATCAGTCATGAACTCGCCACTCACAGAGCCTTTCTGGAGTACTAGCTTCATGGGATCGTAGGTCTAGGGACTCCGGAGGCCACTGAGTCCAGAGCCTCATTTTACAGATGAAAAAGCTGGAGATCACCCAGAGGAAGTAACAGTTGTGGGCTCATAGATCTGGAGCTGAAAGGAGCTTCAGGGGTCAATTAGTCCAACCCTCTCACGTTACAGATGAGGAAACAGAAGCACAGAGGTCGAGTCATTTGTTCTGGGTGGTCGAGTCATTTTTTCAGTCCTGTCCTACTCTTTGGGATCCCATGTGGGGTTTTCTCGGCAGAGATACTGGAGTGGCTGGTGTGCCGTTTCCTTCTCCAGCTCATTTTACAGATGAAGAAACTGAGGTAAAAAGGGTTAAGTGGCTTGCCCAGGATCACACAACTGGTAAATTTCTAAAATGGGATTTCAATTCAGATCGTCCCAAACTGGAGTCCAAAGGCCTACCCGGATCTTCTAAAGGGAACTAGAGTCCTGAGGAAGGGCCAGATTTTGAAGATGGGAAAAGACCATCAAATGGCACTGTAGGCAGGGAGAAGGCTGGGGCAAAGGGCTGGAAGTAGAAAGATGGCATATGCAAGGGACAGGAAGTGATTAGGGTGGCCCAGCCACAAGTCAGCACTCTAGGGCAAGGGTCCCCCTCCCTGGCCCCCTCCAGCAACCAGCAGGGCCCTGAGGCTCTGCCCTACAACAGTGGTTTCCTTTTCTCAAGAAAAGGGGGAGGAGTGCGTGCATTTCTGTGGCACACTAGGCCAGGGTTCTATATTTAGGGCCTTGGCAGTTCTGTCCAAGAGAAACAGAGAGCAAAGGGAAGGAGAAGTGAGGGCAGGCACCAAAATAGCCCCGGAACATGGCCGATGATTTTTTATCCAGATCCTTGGGGAACTGGAATTTCTCCACTGACTCAAAGTAATATCCCGAGAGAAGGAAAGAATGAGAGAGGAGGAGAAAGAACGTGTGTGTGTGTGTGTGTGTGTGTGTGTGTGTGTGTGTGTGTGTGTGTGTGTGACAGAGAGACAGAGACAGAGACAAAGACAGAGAGACGGAGAGAGACAAAGAGAGAGAGAGACAGAGATAGAGGGATGGGGGTGGAGACAGAAAATACTTGAGAGAGACAGAGAGAATGAGAGGGGGATGAACAACATTGAGAGAAGAAAATGAATATAGAGGCAACAAAACAAGTAGTGAACAAGTAAAAGTAGTGAAAGAGAAGTCTCAAGAGAAAAGGCAAAACAAGAGAGGAGAGACAGAGGAGGAGGGGAAGAGAGAAAAAATGAAAGAGCAGAGAAGCCGCTGTTGTCCTCAGAGGGCTTCCAGTCAGCTCTTCTCAGAGTGGCTCCTGGGTGAGGCTGCCCTCCCTGTGGGCACTGCCGCCGGCCCCGACTCAGTGGGGCTTTGGGGGATCACTGAAAGGCACCCCCAGCCAGGATGGCAAAAGGCGCCGGAACATGGCAGGGGTAGAAGATGCCCAATCTCTCGCTAGTGGGGCAAAACAATGAAGTAGAAGAGGCGGCCACTCACTAGGGAGCGGCGGGAGGCTGGTCTCGGCCATAGGCTGATGCCCTATATAGCCTAACGGGGGCCCTCCAACCCCCACACCAAATGAGGCAGCTGGTGGTGCAGGGAATAAAGCACGGGGCCAGCACTTGGGAAGATGAGTTCAAACCCAGCCTCAGACACTTACGAGCTATGTGATCCTAAGCAATTCACTTAACTCTGCCTCAGTTTCCTCATTTGTAAAACTGGGATAATAACAGCACCTACTTTCCAGGGTTGTTGTGAGGATCAAATAAGAACAATATTTGTTTATTTAGCACAATGCTGGCATAATACAGTGCACACACTGGCACGTAGTAGATACTGTCTACTATTTATTCCCTTCCCCTTAAATGATCACTCTGTGGGAGTGCTCCATCTCCCCTCCCGAGGTGGAGGTCAGCCTCGCCTCTAGCAGGTTCAGCTGCCCCTCAGGCCTCCTGCCACCCAGTTCCTGACCCCTGCTCCCCATCTGACAGGAGTGTTATCTCATCTGTGACTCAGAGCACCCTGGGAAGTGTCCCGGTCAGCTCTTTTCTTGAGAGGAGCAAAGGGATACCTCTGGAGAGGGAGTCACCTTAGAGCGTGAGTAGCCCGGCCCTGCTAGACCTTAGCACTTCCATGAGCATCTCAGAGAGCTGGGAGGACCTCGGAGATCACTTAGTCTAATCTGCCCATTTTACAGATGAGGAAACTCAGTGAAGAGTTTATTTAAATGGTTTAGATTCATAGGATCCTCGATCTAGAGCCAGAGGGGATCTCATCAGCCAGCTTGATCAACCTCCTCATTTTACAGATGAGGAAACTGAGGCCCAAGATCACCTAGATAGTGGATATGAGCCCAGGTCTTCTGATTCTTTTCTTACAGCCCATATTGTCTCCACTTAATGGTACATAGACAGTATTTCTAGTCCTTGCTGGAAAGGCTGTGGAAGCTGGTGATTCACTAGTGACCCCTCTCGTCATCAGGAACCAGTTCAGTTCAGCAGCAGAAATTTGGGGGAGTATCCTGGAGGGGAGAGAGAAGCAGGGAGACGAGGGGAAGCTCTAGGAGATGCTGATTGCGGATGGTGACGTGCTATGGTGGGATCAATGCTGGATCAAGAGGCAAATGAGCTTCTTCTCCTTCCCAAGCCTCAGTTTCCTCCCCTTGAAAAACAAGGGGTTCTCCAAGGCCTCTAAATGTGTATTCCTTTGCCTTCACAATCTGTCAGCAGACTAAAGATGGGAGAGGAGATCAGGCAGGGCCAGGCAGGCAAGAGGCAGCGGAAGGTCTGGAGGGCAGGCTGGAAGAGTGAGCTGACTACGGAGGGCCTTGAATGTCAGCTGAGCACTGACAGAATGCAAAGAGCCCTAACTTTGGCATCAGAGGCCCTGAGTTCTGATCCAGCCTCTGTGATCTGAGGTAAATCAGCTCCATCCCTGGGGACTGCTTCTCCGTTTGGAAAATCAGAACGTTCAGCTCGATGGTTTCTACAGTTCTCCAGTTGCGATCTTGCCGTCATCCCCACCCCCAGGAGCTCTGGGTCTTGTTAGCAGAAAAGTTGGCTTTGGCAGTGACATCTAAAGGAAACACACTTAGCAGCCGGCGCCTTGGCAGGTCCCCGCACCCGCTGAGCGGACAGTGGGCCGGGCAGCCGCAGAGACCGGACTCAGGGGAAGAGGGAACGGAGGGATATGGTGAAAAATTACCTGTGCATATGTTTTGTCAATAAAAAGCTATAACAATAATAATAAAGCAGGTCTGTGTACACAGAGCTAGGGTGAGAGATGGGATGTGACTCAAGGCACCGGGTACCTAAAGGATGTGATCCACAATGGAGGGGAAGAAGGGAAGAGAACGCAAGGAATGGTGCAAAACTGGCACAGATCATGCCCCACAACACTAGAGTAAGAATACAACAATCCATCCAACAACCAATCAGCCAGGGTTCTCGCACTGCCTCATGGGAGCATGGTTCCAGAGCTGGAAGGAACCTCTGGCCATTGGGCTCCCTTTTCCCCATTTTACAGATGAAGAGGATTGGAAGCTCCTTGAGGGCAAGGACTACCGTTGCCTCTTTTTGCCTCCCTAGCACTTAGCATGGTGTCTGGCACATAGTAGGTGCTTAATAAATGTTTACTGAATTGAAATGATTTGGAATCATAGAGTAATAGATCTTCAATGACAGGACTCTCCAAGATTATCTAATTACTCCCTCTACTCTTTTTATGGAGATTAGCTGAGTTATTTTTACACTAGAATGAGGGTATATCAGTCCATCTAACAACCAATCAGCCAGGGTTCATGCATTGTCTCATGGGAGCATGGTTCCAGAGCTGGAAGGAACCTCCGGCCATTTGGTTCCCCACCACCACCATTTTACAGATGAAGAGAACTGGAAGCCTTGAGGGCAAGGACTATCTTTGCCTCTTTGCATCCCTCGTATTTAGCACAGTGTCTGGCACATAGTAGGTGCTTAATAAATGTTTACTAAATTGAAGTGACTTGGAATCATAGAGTAATAGATCTTCAATGACAGAACTCTCCAAGATTATCTAATTACTCCCTCTACTCTTTTCAGGGGTCTACTTTACTAGCTGAGTGATTGAGCAAATAATTCTATTTCCCTGGGCCTCCGTTTCTTGATCTGTAAAATTAGACTCGATGACCTCTTAGACCTTTCTGCATTAGCTCTATCATCCTAAGTATAAAGCGCTGTGCTATGTACTGGGGACACAAAAACAAAAATGAAACACCTGATCTCCAGGAACTTACATTTGACTGGAATCATGTGAATACAAACTCTCATACCCTAATACTCTCATACCCTCAGAGGGTGGTGGGTGAGTTTCAAAGGACACCCTAAAATACTTTGTAAATTCTACCTAGCTGTGTGACCTTGGGCTGGTCATTTAATTGCCCTTTACCTCAGTTTCCTCATCTGTTAAATAGGGATAATAATAGTATCTACCTCACAAAGTTGTTATGAGGATAAAATGAGATCTTTATATTTTGTAAACTATAAAGTGCTATGAAAATGCTACCTATTGCTCTTGTTATTATTATCCATGTTCTATAGGAACCTCGATGGAACCCAGTGGCCTATTTCTGCCCCTCCCCCACCTCCTCTTCCAGCTACAGTTTGGTTGGTCCGTGAAAACAGACAGGGGAGCACTTGGAGAGATGCCCCGGGGGTGGGGGAAGCCCCGTGGGTCCAGCTGCTCTTAGTGTGTAGTGAAAATAGCCCTGGACTGGAAAGCAGGAAATTTGGCTCCAGTCCCAGCTCTGCCCCCAACTGAGTGAGTGATTGGACAAGTGATTTCCCTTTTCTGGCTTTTGGTTTCATTGTCAAGAGGCTGAGAGTGGTGAGTTCTCTCCTATTTCCCTCCCTTGAGGAGCTCCCATTGGCTGCTGGCTGCTTCCTGGGGGTGATGATCTAAGCTCTGGAGTTAGAAGGACCCCCACATTTTAGAGGTGAGGAAACTAAGGTCCATTAGAATAATAGGATCTGAATTCTAGAGCTGAAGAGACTTCATTAGCCAGCTAATCTAAACTTTTCATTTTACAGGTAAGGAAATTGAGGCTCAAGAAGGTAAGTGACCTAGAATAATAGGATCTGAATTCTAGAGCTGGAAGAGACTTCATTAGCTAGCTAATCTAAACTTTTCGTTTTACAGATAAGGAAACTGAGGCTCAAAAAGTTAAGTGACTTAGAATAATAGGATCTGAATTCTAGAGCTGGAAGGGACTTCATTGGCTAGCTAGTGTAAACTTTTCATTTTACAGATAAAGAAACTGAGGCTCAAGAAGTTAAGTGACCTAGAATAATAGGATCTGAACTCTAGAGCTGGAAGGGACTTCAGTAGCTAGCTAGTCTGAACTTTTCATTTTACAGATAAGGAAACTGAGGCTCAAGAAAGTGGCTTGCCCAAGATGATACAGGTAATGGGTTTTGAAACAGATCCTTTGACTCCAGAGACAGTGCTCTTTCCTCTGCCTCCTTTGACTGGGGGATGGAGGAGTAGGATAACAGGCTGCCTAACGAGCAAGACATGATGGCAAGCATCTTCTAGGTTCCTTTAGATGCTGTGGGAGCTGGTGATCTCAAAGCAAAAAGAGGTCTTAAGAATCATTTAATCCACGGGTCCTTCCCCTTTTTGTTGGCTTGGTCTCATCTGGTGAAGTTTATGGACCTTTCCTCAGAATCATGGCTTTAAATGCATAAGACAAGGTGCACAGAATGACAACAGAAAACAATTACACCAAAATAAAGGTGTCATTTCTACCCCCCCCATCCGATTTGTGAACTCCCTGAAATCTATCCACAGATGGATTATGGACCCAGAAGAGTTCCTGATCAGCCAACCTCCACATTTGGTAGATGAAGAAACTGAGACTCAGAGAAGGATGAAGAAACTGAGACTCAGGGATCATAAACTCAAAGATTTCCATCCAAAGGGATCCTGGAAGCCATTTAGTTGGACTCTTTCATTTGACAGATGAGTAAACTGAGGCCAAGAGAGATGAAGGGACTTGCCTAAAATTACTTAAGTAATAAGTGGTAGAATTCTGGTGTCTCCTCCATCATTCTCTCCCCAGATCCACAATGCTGAGAAGGGGTTTAACCAAACTGAGTGGGGAACTGGAACCTAAATCTGAGTCTCCTAGCTTGCAGACTCCTCAGGAGATCCAAGGAACCTGGGCAGAGGGGAGACAAGGTATGGGCTCTTCCATGCCCTGTGTAGAGATATGAGAAGATGGGTTCTAGACTGGGAAAGGTATGAGGAGGTGAGAATGTCACAGACTCTCCGTCCCTGCACAAAATCGTCTCTTCTCCATCTCTATTCCTTCTCTGTCTCTCTAACAGAGCTGTTCTGGGCACTCTTGGGAATGGATCCCTACTTACACTGGTGTGATCCTAGCAAGGGCTCTCTGAACGCCTTCGGTTCTTATTACAGGAATCACACAACAAACAGAAACCAAATGGATTGGATCGCAAATATTTTAAACCCATCTGAAGGACAGTCTAAGAAAGCTAGGAGAAAACCAAATGGTGAGTCCCAAAGGGAGGAATATGGAGAGGGAGAGTGCCGAGCAATGTAGCAGAAAGGGACAGAGGGATTCTGGGCTGGGAGATCTCGGGGGAGAGAGAGGGAGAGAGAGAGAGAGAGAGAGAGAGAGAGAGAGCAGTCCACAGCAATGCAGAGTACTCTTTGTAGAGTCAAGAGTATCAGAGTTTGGATACCAGTACACACCTCTCTCAGACTGGCTAGGATGATAGGAAAAGATAATGTGGAATGTTGGAGGGGATGTGGGAAAACTGGGATACTGATACATTGTTGGTGGAGTTGTGAACACATCCAGCCATTCTGGAGAGCAGTTTGGAACTATGCTCAAAAAGTTATCAAACTGTGCATACTCTTTGATCCAGCAGTGTTTTTATTGAGATTGTATCCCAAAGAGATCATAAAGAAGTGAAAGGGACCTATATGTGCCAAAATGTTTGTGGCACCCTATTTGTAGTGGCCAGAAACTGGAAACTGAGTGGATGCCCATCCATTGGAGAATGGCTGGGTAAATTGTGGTATATGAACATTATGGAATATTATTGCTCTGTAAGAAATGACCAGCAGGATGATTTCAGAAAGACCCGGAGAGACTGACATGAACTGATGCTGAGGGACATGAGCAGGATCAGGAGATCATTATATACTTCAACAACAATACTATATGATGATCAATTCTGATGGATGTGGCTCTTCAACAATGAGATGAACCAAATCAGTTCCATCTGTTCAATAATGAGTAGAACCAGCTACACCCAGCAAAAGAACTCTGGGAAATGAGTGTGAACCACTACATAGCATTTCCACTCCCTCTGTTTTTGTCCGTCTGCATTTTTGATTTCCTCCTCAGATTTAATTGTACTTTATTTCAAAGTCTGATTCTTCTTGTGCAGCCAAATAACTGTACAGACATATCTACATATATTGTATTTAACATATACTTTAACATAAAAAAAGAGTATGAGTGTGAATCTCAGCTCTGGGATGACTCATTGATATGGTGTCAGCCTATCTAGGCGAGGGCATTGGGATACAATGAAGCGAGAGGCTCTGAATTCAAATCCTGCCTCTGATGGGGAACATCTGTATAACTCTGGTCAATCATTTCATATTGCTGGGTACCATTTTTTCCCTCTTTAAGGGGGGGGGAGTAGACCAAATGGATTCCAATGTCCTTTTCAAGTCGAGATCTAGGAGCCTGTGAGTAAGTACTCTCCCTCGGCAGAATGGAAGCTCCCTATGGAGAAGGGCTATTTATTTTTGCCTTTATGTCCTCAATACCTAGCACGTGATGGGCACTTCATGAATGCTTTTTGACCGATAGCTATGTCTTTGTCAGAGCAACTCGTATATCCTCTCTGGGCTTGTTTCCTCACTTGGAAGGATGGGGATGTGGGGAGGTGGCCCAGATGCCCTCGAAGGTCCAGTTTTAAAGCCTATAATCTCTCCCTGGGGAAGGGGCCAAATCTTTGGAAATTCAGGGGAAATTCAGAGCCTTTGAGTTCTTCCTGAAACAGAGCTGACCTCCAAAACCCAGCTTCCCGAAACACAGAGGGAGGCGGGCAGGACAGGAGGCAGGGATGGAGAGGAAAGGTGTGGTGGAGAGAGGCAGGTGACAGATGAGCACTGACGGATGAGAAGGTGACAGACATTATCCTAACAGGGTGTTCTCACCCTGAGTCCTCCACCCTCACCCTGACACAACCTGTGACCTACATGATGGCTCACTGTGTGATTTGGGCAGGGTTTGTAGAAGGCTAAGCCTGGTTCCCTAGTAGGGGTGTGTGTGTGTGTGTGTGTGTGTGTGTGTGTGTGTGTGTGTGTGTAATGGGGGAGAAAGGATAGAAGGAGAGAAGGAGAGAGAGAGAGAGAGAAATGGGGGAGAGAGAGAAAAAGGAAGAACGATCCCCAGACTAGCAGCTTTGGGCCTCTCTCCCCCTTCACGGAACCTACCTATCCAAATTCACTCGGGCTGCGGATGACTAATCCACATGAAATGGCCTCCCTCTGCTGCTGGCTAAGCAGTAGCAGAAACCCCTTCCTTCCGGCTGGCCTGACGTTCCCTGCTCCATAGTTCAGCCGAGGAGCCCCAACCCACTTTAGCTTGCTTTTTCTGCCGTCCAGCCCAGAAAATCCAAGCTGAGACTGGGCTACTCCCTCCTTCTCTCCCTCCTTCCCCTCCATCACCATGGTAACTACTGACTGTGAGGTCGGTTCCTCTGCAGGGGCCCAGGGGGCCTTGAACTATCCACTGAAATGTGCTGGGTGAGAAAGAGATGGAGAGCCGCGCTCGATGTTGGAAACAAAGCAGGGGACGGGTCTGTGGGGACAGGACGCTCCCAGTGCTCTGGTTCCCTTCTCCTCTGCTGGGACTCGGAGGGGGCTGAATCAAAATAGGAGGAGGGAGGGAAGCATTGAGAGGTCACAGTGCGGCTGGAAATCCTGGGATTCCCATTACTGAAACATGGCAGGACCTTGGACAGATCACAAGTCTTTCCCGGGGCCTCAGTTTGCTCCTTGAGGGCAAGACTTAAGTCTTATTTGACTCCCATTCATTCCCATGTCACAGGAAGTGCTTAAATATTTGTTTCTTTAAATGACACCCCCCATCTTATTAATGTTTTCTCCAACATTTTCATTGCCTTCTAGACTCTCAGAACACTCTGGAACAGGTAGGAACAATAGAGATGAGGGAACAGGGCTAGAAGAGCTCAAGTGACAGAGACAGAAGCAGGAATTATCTTGAGATTCCCATCAATAAAACAATAAACATTTATGAGGTGACTACTGTATGTCTGGCACCATGTGAGATCCTGAGGAAATAAAGGCAGAAAGGAAACAGTCCCGCCATTAAAGCAACGTAGATTCTAAGAGATTCTGTTAAATATACATTGTCTTTTCTTCTTAGAATCTACGTTGCTTTAATGGAAGGACCTTTAATGTATATTTATATCTCTATTTTTGAAAGGAATACCAAGTGATTTGGGGTGAGAGGAGAAGGTATTAGAACTTGGAGGGAGGTGCAGCTTGGGGACGCTGTGGACAGAGCATCAGCTTTGAAGTCGGGAGGGCCCGGGTTCAAATCTGGACTCAGACACTTGAGACTGCTGTGTGGCCCTGGGTGAGTCACTTAATTCTGAATGGCAAGCAAGCAACAACAACAACTTGGTGGGAAGGAGGGATCAAGAAAGGCCTCCTGTATTTGAGCTGAAACTTGAAGGAAACTCAGAGTTCTAATTAATGAAGGGAATGAGGAAATTTCCAGGCCTGAGGTACCGGCAGCACAAAAGCATGGAGTTGGAAATGGGGTCTGGAGGGTAAGGAACATCAAGGAGGCCCGTCTGATTGGCTCCCGGAATGAATGAAAGGCAGAAATAGATAATAAGGGAGGAAAGGTTGGGGGAGTGTTTCTATTGGATCCTAGCCCATGTGCCTTTTAGGTAAGAGAACAAAAAGATGCTCCTAAAGAAAAGGGCCTTGTGCGATTGTTGTTTTTCTCTTCTGTTTCTTCTCTCACTGTCCCTCCTCTTTGTTTCCCCCTTACCTCCCTCCTTGTCTTTCTTCATCTCTCCCTTTCCCTCTCCTCCCCTCCCTTTCTCCCTTTCCCTATCCTCCTTCTTCTCTTTCCTTCTCCCCCTCCCTCTCCTTCTCTGTGTGTGTCTCTGTGTCTCTTTGTATGTCTACACATTTGTGTCCCTGTCCCTGACTCACTTCTCTCTCTCTTTCTCCTCCTTCCCTCTCCCTCTCTTCTTTCTGTGTGTCTGTGTATGTTTGTCTTTCCCTCTCCCTCTTCCTCTCCCTCTCTCTCTCCCTTCCCCCCTCCCTGTCTGCTTTTGTGTCTGTCTCTGTCTTCTCTCTCTCTCTCTCTCTCCCTCCCCCCTCTGTGTGTCTCTGTCTGCTTTTGTGTCTCTCTGTCTTCTCTCCCTCCCCCCTCTGTGTGTCTCTCTGTGTCTGCTTTTGTGTTTCTGTCTCTCTATGTCTGTCTCCCTGTCTCTGTCTCTCTCTCCCTCCTCCTCTCCCTCCCCCCTTGTGTGTGTATCTCTCTCCTTGTGTCTGCTTTTGTGTCTCTGTCTGTCTGTCTCTGTCTCTCTCTCCTTCCTCTCTCCCTCTCCCTCTCCTTCTCCCTCCCCCAGCTGTGTGTGCCTCTCTTTTTCTGTGTGTGTCTGCTTTTGTGTCTCTGTCTTCTCTGTCTCTCTGTCTCTGGCTGTCTGTCTGTTTCTATCTCTGTCTCTGTCTCTCTGTTTCTTGTCTCTCTGTCTCTCTGTCTCTCTCATAGACCCATTCTCTCCCTGTCTCCTTGTGTCTCTTCTCTCTTGTTTCCACCTATAAATTTCCATTCTTCTAGCTTCTCTAACCACAGGCTCCAGGTCCAGGCCCTGCATTTCAGATCCTGTCTAAATTGGAGTTCAGCTGGAGATGGGGCTGGGTAAGGGCTGGTCTGTAAGCAGACCCCCTCTTTATTACCCCAGGACCCAGGACCAGCCTCTCACAACTGAGACCCAATCAATGTAGCAATGTTGGGGAGCCCACAGAGACACCCAGCCTGGTGATAGGATCCGTCTCCCCTCCCCTTCCCCTCCTTTTCTCACCCCCGCCCCCAGCTGATCTCCCTGCCGGGGATGCCCGCCATGCCATCCCTCGGTCTGGCCAGTGGGGGTTGCTACAGAATGGCCTCCAGGTGTGCTCAGCCCTTCCTGACAGTTCTCCCTCCTGAGATCTGGCTCCACTCGGTTTCTATCTGGGGGCAGGCAGGCCATGGTTCCTCTCAGCAGACCCGGGCACCAGAGGCAACTGGCAGCCATTTCCCCTCCCCCTCCTGGGTCCTGAGGCAGCTTGGCTCCCCCTCAGCCTCTCAGATCAATGAGATCCTCCCTCCCCAAAGGCAGCTTTTCTTCTCTCCCAGGGTACTTCCTCTCAAATCAGAAACCAGACAAGTGGGAGTGCAGAACAACTCCCCAACTTCTGCTCCCCCCCCACTGGTAGCTGGTGCCCCGGTTCTTGGCCCTGGAGCAAGGGCCACAAGCTGGGAGGTTTCTGGAAGAACCCCTGCTCTCAGGGGAACAAGCCGGTCTCCTGGGATTGAGACCCTCCCGGGGTGCCAAGATACCCCGGCTCGACAGTCGGCTCCCCCAGTCGGTGGCCTCCTGCCTGTCCCCCTGCCTTCCCCAAAGCTCCGAAGGACTCCCCGCAGGTCGTCAGCGCCCCGAGCGCTCCGGCCCTGCTGCCCACACCTCCCGTGGCCACCCAGGCCACCCTCCGGGAAGCGGGGCACTGTACACTGGCGCCGGGAAGGTCACGGCCTCTCCAAACTGAAAGATACCTCGGGGTGCGGGGGGGGGGTGCAGCCCAGCACCTCCGGGCGGGGATTCCCTCTACACCCCCACAGGTGCTCAGGAAGCTTCTGCTTGGGGAGACCCCGGCAGGAATGGAAAACTCCCTGCCCATTTACGCAAAGCGGGTCCTTTCCCATTATTGGGGTCTGGGGAGTGGGGAGCAGAGGGCGGGGGGAGACTTCACGTGCTCAGTCCTCTCGCCCCTCCCGAACCCTCAGCAGAGCGGGAGATCCAGCGCCCCAAAGATGTGGCCTGGGGGAGCTGGGGAGGGGTGATCGGGGCATGGAGCTGAGCCCCCCAACATCCCACGCGGTGAAAGTTGTGGCCGCCCCGCGGGGGCCCCCACTCACATGTCCTTGGCCGGCAGGTTTTTGCCTTCTATGATGCGGATGGAGAGCGAGCTCCGCTTGGCCATCGCCGCTCTGTCCGGACTGCCCCAAGTGGCGGGTGGGAGTGGGGGTGGGGTGGGCAGGGAAGCTCCAATCTCAGGCTGGCCTGGCGTCCGGACCGGCTCGGACCCCCGCTGGTGTGCAGGCACCGAAGGCTGAGCGACCGGGACACCTGGGTCCTGCGCAGGGACCGGCGCCGAGATAGGGAGGCGGGGAGAGCGTAGGGTGGGGAGAGAAGGAGCGGGGCGGGGCCGGGCGGGCGGGACCCGGGAGCCCCCACTCCCCCTTAATCACCGCCCCCCCACGTGCTGCGCCCTTCGCCACGGGTCCAGCCAACCGGGCAGCAGAGAGAGCGGAGGGGCGTGTCTGGAGCCCTGGGCCTGGCCCGCATTGGCCGCGGGTGCCCCCCTCCCGGCCTCTCGCCCCCGATTTCCCTCTCTCTAGCCCGCACCCGGCAGCCTGGAGCCCCTGCAGGTGCTAGAGAAGTGGGGCCCACGGGCCAACCCGAGCCCCCGCCGGAGCAGGTGGGCTGCCCGGGAGCACCTCCGGCCGCCTGGGGCCTGCCCACCCTCGCACGCTCGTGCCACACTACGGAGACGTGTGTACCTGGGGCTGTGCGTGGAGGAGTCTACACAAGTGTGCACAAGTGTCCGGGCATCGGTGTGTCTCGTCCACACGGGAAGGCAGGCGCCTTGCTGAGACCATCCCGCAGCTTTGCCCGTCCCCCTTTTTTCAGAGCTTTGCACTCAGTAGGCGCTTAATAAATGACTGTTGAGGGGATGGATGAAGGAACAAACTAATATGAGATTCATGGCAAAGGCGTGGTGGGATCCCACAGGTTTGCACGCAGTACGTCCCTAAGCATGAGCCCAAGTGTTTAGGTATATAAAGGTGTGAGGAGGTACTCACACTTGTGTGTATGGTGGGAGGGGGGGCTACCCATCCGCCCAAGTGTGTCTGCAGCTGAATATGGGCTAGGAGCAGGGAGAAGATAATTCAGCCATGCAGGCTCCTGGAGCCATGGGGACCCAGGCTGAAATTATTGGGGATTTCTGAGCCCTCTGGAGTCCTTTGAAATGTTCAGAAAGCTGCTGGCTGGCCACCTGGAGGGTCACCGGAATCCAGGATCTCCAAAGACCCTTTCATCTCTGAGATTCCATGATTCCAAAATCCTTAGAATAATCAGAGTCTAGGGTTCTCGTTGCTGACTCAGCAAAGAGATTGGAGCAATTCTCGCACAGTGGGTCTCTTGCAGGTCAGTGTCCTGATGAGCTAATTCCTCTCTATCTGTTCCTGCGATTAAGGATAACAATGTCATTGTCATCAGTTATTATTACTTCTAAATAATATTTCCTGGGTATGGAAACACTCTCTACCAGTGTAGATATCTCTGTACCTTCTCTTCTTAGAAGGTAGCTTAGAATAGAGCATAAGATGAAATTGTCAGCGACAAAGGAGATTAAACCACTTCCCAGAGTTTTAATCTTCTCCCAGATAACTGTTAACTCTGTTATCTTGGACAAGTCACTTAATTTCCTTCAGACTGTTTCCTCCTCTGTAAAAGTGGGACGATAAAGCATCTATGTGTCACGGAGTTATTGGGAGGATTGAATGAGATCATGTGGGTGGTGGCAAGAAACTGGACACTGAGTGGATGCCCATCCAACTGGAAATGGCTGAATAGATTATATTTTATGAATGTCAGGGAATACTATTGTTCCATAAGAAACCATCAGCAGGAGGATTTCAGAGAGGCCCGGAGACACTTACATGAACTGATGCTGAGTGAAAGGAGTAGAACCAAGAGAACACTGGACAAGGCAACCAGATTATGCGATGATCAATTCTGATGGACGTCGCTCTTTTTAACAACGAGATGATTCTGGCCAATTCCGGTAGACTTGTAATAGAGAGAGCCATCTGCCTACGGGAACTTAGTGTGGACCACAACACAGTATTTTCATCTTTTTTGTCGTTGTTTGATTTCTTTTTTATTTCTTTTTTTTTTCCTTTTTGACCTAATTTTTCTTGAGCAGCATGATAAATGTGGAAATATGTTTAGAAGAACTGCACATGTTTAACCTATATTGCATTACTCACTGTCTAAGGCAGGGAAGTGAGGGGGAAGAGAGGAAGGAAAATTTGGAACGCAAGGCTTTGCGAGGATGACTGTTGAAAGCTATTTTTGCATGGTTTTTGAAAATAAATAATCTTGCAAAACTTAAATCCCATAGGAATGCTAATTTTTCTTATTGCTATTATTGTTTGTTCATTTTTTCTTTTGGGGAGGCAGTTGGGGTTAAGTGACTTGCCCAGTGTTGCCCAGTGCCCACTAATTAAGTGTTTAAGAGTCTGAGATTACATTTGACCTAAGGACCTCCTGACTTCAGGGCCAATGCTCTATCCACTGCAGCGCCACCTATCTGCACTATGTGCTAGACACTGAACCCAGCACAAGGGATACACAGAATGGCAAAAACATGGTCCCTGCCCTCAAGAAGCTCCCTCTCTAATGGAGGCAATAGGAAGCTAGCTATGTAAAAATAAAATGTAAATGGGAGGATAGGCAGGGAGGTGGTGCAATGGATAGAGAGTCAGACTTTGAGTCATGAAGACTCATCTTGCTGAGTTCAAATCCAGCCTCAGACACTTATTAGCTGCGTGGGCCTAAGCTAGTCATTTAGCCCTGTTTGCCTCAGTTTCCTCATCAGTAGAATGAAGTGGAGGAGGAAATGACAGACCAGTATCTTTGCCAAAGTCCCCAGTGGCACCATGAAGAGTTGGTCATGACTAAACAGTTGAACAAATGGAAAGAGATCTCCAAGGGAAATCCACTTGGGAAGAAGAAAGAGAGGACTGTCTCCTGAAGAAGACGGGATTTGAACCAAATCTTAAAGGAAAGCCAGGAGGCAGAAGTGAGGAGAGAGAGCATCTCAGGATGGGAGATAGCCAGGAAAAAATGCCTGAAATCAGAAAGTGGAGTGTGATGTAGGAGGAAATACAAGAAACCAGTAGGGTTAGATTGTCAGGTGTAAGAGGATTGGAAAGTTAGGAAGAAGCCAGATGGTAACGGACTTTAAATACCAAACAGGGGATTTTATGTTTGATTGCAGTAGAAGCCACTGGAAATGATTGAATTTGGGGGAGGGAGGATTGACTGGCTTTAGGAAAATCACTTAGGCAGCGGAGCGGAGGATGGATTGGAGGCAGGGAGACCGAAAGGAATCTGATTCTAGGGAGCGACTGTGTGAAGAGAAGGAAATTTAGGAATATCATAAAGAAAAAAAAAGAAATAACAAGATTTAACAACAGATTGGATATGAGGGGTGAGTGTGAGAATGAGTTAGTGAAGCATTTCAGAAAGTTTGTGAACATGGGTGACTGGAGAATTATAGGAAAACTGGGAAGAGGAAAGGGGTCGGAAGTAAAGGTAATAAGTTCTTATTTAGACATGTCAGAGTTGACATGCCCATGGGCCATTCAGTTTGAGATGCCAAAAAGCAGGTTTTTGAAACTCGAATTCAGAAGCTAGGACCAGATTGTAAATGCGGGGATCGTCTCCATCAGTCCCCAAGATGAAAGACTCTCAACCTTTCTTGCTGTACTTGACTCCTTTGGCAGTCTGGGGAAGTCTATGGGTCCCTTCTATGGGCAGTCTATGGATGGCTAGATGGTTCAGTGAACAATGCATTGGACCTGGAGTCAGGAAGCGCTGAGTTCAAATCCAGACTCAGACACTAGCTATGTGACTGGGACAAATCATTTAAACGCAGTTTGCCTTAGTTTCCTCATGTTTTAAAATGCACAAAATATGTCGTATTACAAAGGAAATCAGTTCTATTGCAATAAAAATGGATTCCCTCCCTCCAAGTTCATGGACCCCAGGCTAAGAACTCCTACTCTATATGATCCTTCTCTCACCTGAGCCCTCAATGAGGCAATAGAAGAAATCTAGATAGAAGGCTTGAATCCCTGTCTGATTCTTAGTGCCTATGCAATCTAGAGCAAGTCTGAATTTCGGCTTCTATGTTGGGGCAATAATCACCATAATTCACACTCATTTAGGCCCTTAAAGTTTACAAAGTGCTTGACCTTCCTTGTTTCATCCTATGCTGTCGGTCAGCGTGTGCGTTTGAGATGACTGCTGTTATCCCCATTTTAGAGATGGGGGTTCAGAGAGACCGAGCTGTCTGTGCCCAGGGTTACACAGGTGGGATGGGAGGCGTAAATGGATCCTATGACTTCATGATACCACGGCCGTTGTCCCAACACATTGCTTCTCTCTAGTCTCAGTCTTCCGTGTGTCGTGGAGCCCTTTGGCTGTCATTCTCGTGAGGCTGGACCCCCTAAGAGGGTGCCCTTTATGATAGGCCTTTAGTATGATATATTAAATATACCATATTTATAATATATATATATAATATAATATATACCGCAGAGAAATAGGTACTAAAACATATGTAAACAGTAGTTAAGCTTAGCTCAAATCTGCCCAAACTACCGTTCATCACTACAAATTGTAAATTATTGTAAACTATTATAGGATATTATAGGATTCTATATTCTAAGAGAATCATGTTTTAAATGCATCCATTAAAATAGAAGATCACAGAGAATCGATTACATTGGAATAGTTAGAATATAAGGTTAACAAGTGCATGGATTCCAGACTGAGTTCCTGCTCTGCACTGTCCCTAAGCTCTCTTCTAACTCATGAGAATGATTTTTTTTTTGGACATGACCCAGTAGAGGGAAGGGAAGGGAAGAAAGGTGGGAGGGACCTGAGAGGAAATGGGAATAGTACTTAGGGCTAATTGCCCACACCCGAGGAAATGGCTCTGCTCAGTATTTTGTTTGACCTTCTCAACTAAGGGTCTAGATGTGGCACACTGAGCCTAAAGTCTGGCCTCTGGAACCCCAAGACCCTTTTGTTCCAAGGTCTCCCCAAGGCATTAGAGATAGAGCTCCAAGGTCCTAAACTGGGAAGATCAAATATACCCAATTTTCCCCAGAGACAGAGACAGGGGAGGGAGGAAGGGAGAGACAGACAGAAAGAGAGATAAGACAGAGAGACACAGAGATAGAGGAGTGACAGAGAGATGGAGAGACAGAGACAGAAACAGGGGAGGGAGGGAGGGAGAGACAGAAAAACAGAGAAAGGGGAGGGAGGAAGAGAGAGAGAGACAGAAAGAGAGATGAAGACAGAGAGACACAGAGATAGAGGAGTGACAGAGAGATGGGGAGACAGAGAGAGAGACAGGGGAGGGAGGAAGGGAGAGACAGACAGAATGAGGGGCAGACAGAGAGAGAGAGAGAGAGAGAGAGAGAAAGAGAGAAAGATTGAGAGACAGAGAGAGAGAGAGAGAGAGACAGACAGAGAGAGAAAGAGACAGAAACAGAGACAGAAACAGGAAGGAGGAAGGAAGAGATAGACAAACAGAGAGACTGAAATAGACATAGAGACAGAGGAGAAGAGGAGAAATAGAGAGATGGAGAGACAGAGACAGGGAGGGAGGGAGAGACAGACAAAAAGAGATACACATAGAGAAACATTCAGACAAAAAAGTTAAGGCATAGTCAGAATCTTGGGAGCTCCTGATCAGGAAAACATAAAATAATTGGAGAAATAATCAGTTCTAAGCTTCATGGAAGAAATCCTGCAGATGATGGGTCTGAGAAAGAGGAGGTCAGTTCTGGAAAACATTTTGAGATGATGCTTAGAGATCCATTCTGTAGAAGTCCTTGGAGATCAGCTCTAGAAGCTGCTTTGCAATAATTTCTGTACCAGCTCTTTGAGCTCTAGGGAGATCCGTGCTAGACTAAGTGGAGGTAACCCATTTACAAGTTGCTGAGGCATTCCGTGCCGTACCAAAGTGCCAAAACATTATTTTATTGAGCTAGAGAAAATAACAAAATCCATCTGGAAGAACTAAAGGTCAAGAATATCAAGGAGATTAATGAAAAAAAAAACTACAAAGGATGGTGGCTTAGCAGTACCAAACCTAAACTATATTATAAAGCAGCAGTCATCAAAAACGTCGGGTACTAGCTGAGAAATAAAGTGGTGGATCTGTGGAATAGATTAAATACACACGACAACATGAGCAAGGCCTATAGCAATCTAATATTAGATAAACCCCCAACTCCAGCTTCTGGAATAACTCATTATTTGACAAAAATTTCTGGGAAAATTGGAAAATAATATGCCAGAAACTTGGCATAAAGACTCACACCCCACACCAAAATAAGGTCAAAATGAACACATGATTTGGGCAAAAAGGGTGATAAATTAGGAGAACAAGGGATAATTTACTTATCAGATCTGTGAAGAAGGAATTTATGATCAAAGAAGAACTAGAGAACATAATGAAAGGGAAAATGGACAACTTTGATTACATTAAATTAAAAGTTTTTGCACAGATAAAACCAACAGAACTGAGATTAAAAGGGAAGTACAAAGCTGAGAAAAAAATCTTTCCAGTCAATATTTCTGATAAAGGTCTCATTTCTAATATATATAGAACTAAAAATATATATTCTAAAATATAAAAAGAACTGTATCAAATTTCTAAGAATATACATTAGTTCCCATTTGACAAATGTCAAAGGATATGAACAATTTTCAGATGATGAAATTAAAGCTATTTATAGTTATAATAATAATTATATAAATGTTCCAAATCACTATTGATTAGAGAAATGCAAATTAAAACAACTCTGAGGTACCACCTCACACCTCTCAAATTGGTTAAGATGACAGGAAAGGATAATGAAAATGTTGGCAGGGACGTGGGAAAATTGGGACACTAATGCATTGTGGGTAGAGTTGTGAAATGATCCAACCATTCTGGAGAACAATCTGGAACTATGCCCAAAGGGCTATAAAACTGTCCATACCCTTTGACCCAGCAGGGCCATTACTGGGTCTGTATCCCAAGGAAATCATAAAGGAGGGAAAAGAACCCACATGTGCAAATGTTTATAGCAGCTCTTTTTGTGGTAACAAAGAATTGGAAATCGAGGAAATGCCCATCATTTGGGGAATGTCTGAACAAGTTGTGGTTCATGAAGGTAATGGAATATTATTGTTCTATAAAAAATGATGAACAAGCTGATTTTAGAAAGGCCTGGAAAGATTTACTTGAACAGATGCTGAGTGAAACGAGCAGAACCAGGAATACATTGCACACAGTAACAGAAAGAATATGTGATGATCAACTAGGAAAGATTTGGTTCTTCGTGGTTCAGTGATCCAAAGCAATCCCAATAAACTTTAGACAGAAAATGCCATCTGTAACCAGAAAAAGAACAGAGGAAACTGAATGTAAATTAACACATGCTATAGTCACTTCTTTTTTTCTGTTTTTTTTTCTCCCATGATTTTGCCTTTTGCTCTGATTTTTTTTCTCTCAACATAATTCATAAAACAATGTGTTTTAAAAATAAATAAGCTAAAAAAAAAAAAACCAAGTTGCTGAGGCAGAGATGCACTTCTTTGAGGAGAGTGGCGAGGAAGAACAGGATTGACTGGGAGAGGAGATAATCCTGGCCTCCTGGAGGTAGGGCAGTGGGAGGCACAGAGGTACCTCTACCTAAAATGAATGGATAACGTCTGGTGCAAAGGCTGGAGGTTGGGGAAATGAGGCAACAGCTTGTAAATTTACAAGCTTGTAAACTTAAGACTCCTGCTGGCGCCCGGCTCTCTTGGCAGGACGGAATCTTGACTGACACTAACCAGAGTCCTTTGAGACTTAGAGGACCTAGCCGGGTCATTTGGGATTTGCTCTTATGGTTCTCAGGGGAGCAGTGGGTATCTCCAAATCCAGCCTCTGATCCGACTTTTCCTAAACCTGGCTAGAGATCTTGGCATGTGTAGCTTCCAATGAGTTTTGGGCTGAAATCTGGTGCTCGTTCTCAGCAGTGCCAAGTATCTTCCCAGGCTTGGAAGGTGACAGCTCCCAGAATTCCTAGCTAATCCCCGCCCCCCTCGCCCAAGACTCAGCCAAAAGCACTGATACAATGGACAAAAGCCACCCAGACTCTAACGTCAAAGAACTTACATTTTAACTGGGGGAGACAGCACTCACATATAGAGACATAGACACAGCAAAGCAATATAACTTTGCCAGAAATGCAGCAGCGGCTTCAGGACCAGAAAAAGGTCTCCTTGAGCTGAATGTTTTAAAGAGACAGAGGGGAGGAAGAAAAGCCTTCTGGACCTGGGATATAGGGACTGGGGCCAGGGCTTCCAAACATTCCACTGAATCTTCCCAAGGACTGGCAGGGCCATTCCTAATATTTTCTGCTTCCTCCCAGGCATCTGCCCCTGAAGGGGTTGATGGTAACATTACTTAGCATCCTTGACATTTTTAGCTATAGGAGGATGATGAAAAACCTGCAGAACCTGCCACAGGCAGAGCTATTGAAGGAACTGGACATTCAGCCTTGGTGGAAAGATCTTAAGAGTCCTCTGGGGAGGGAAGAGCTGTCTGTTCTTTCAGGGGCTCCAGGGCTCTGGCCCAGGAGTTTGGTCTTCTTGCAGAAAAAGAGATACAAGTGACAAAGACATCAATTTGGACTCAGTGTAAGGAAAATCTTTCGAAAGACTATGGCGTCCAAAAGTGGAGCTGGTTGTGGTAAGTCTTCCAGCAAAAGCTGAATCACCATTTGTTGGGTATGTGGTGGAGGGGCGTATTAGACTACCCAGCCTCTGAGGCTCCTTCCAACTCTAAGATCTGATGGTGTTCTCTCCTCTCTGTCTCTCTGTCTCTTTGTGTGTGTGTGTGTTTCTCTCTGTCCTGCTTCTTTTCTCTGTCTCTCTCTCCGCCCCTTCCAACTTTTCTCTTTTTCAATCCCTTCCTTCAACCTACTCTTTCAGCCTCCTTTGTAGAGCTTATATCGTCTTCAGATAACGTGTTTCCTCCAGAACAGCCTGAAGTTCAGAAGATCAATAATCTTCTTCCCAGCGAATAGGACCATAACTCTCCTCAGCCACGGGCTAACGAGTTTTCTTTTTAATCTTTACTCAAGCCATTTTCTTCCTTATTGTACCCCTCTTCCTTTTCACTTGTTTCTGTAACTATAATCAAATCATTACTATTATTAACCTATCTGTAAGGAGGGCATTAGTGGACTGCTCTATTTTTCTACTCAGCAAATATGACTTTATGACTTACCAGTCCATAAATTTCTTCCCCTGGCCGCACCTCCCATGTATGATGTATTTTTTCAATAAAATACAAGATACTTGAGGAAAGAGATTATTTTACATTTGCGATTATATCCTCAGTTCTTAGTACAGTGCTTAGAACATGTTTTTTCATTATTCCTTCAAAGTACTTAATAAATAATTTCCATCCATCCATTCATTCATTCATGGAAAATGCTTAATAATTTTCATTCATTTATTTATTCAACTCTCTCAGTCAGGATTCTCAGCTAATAGTTGTGAAGCTCTCCACAGCCTAACAGAAGGCCCAGCTTCAAGGAAACCTTCCAGCTACGCTTCCTAGGTGACATCAGATGTCATCTGTGACCCCTATTGTCCGCGTGACCCTGAACAAATCATTTCAGTAGCTCTCCTCTTCTCAGCCAGGCTGCTAAAGATCCCAAAACTTAAGCTGTCAGTTCTCCCCTTTCAACCCTTTTTTTTAGAACTTTTCTGTTAATTATGTCTTTGAATTTTTCTATGAAATGAAATTTCATTCAATGGTTTTGCCTGCTACTATATACATGGCAGACCATGAGAAAAATCCTGTCTCCCCTGGGGCTCTCAGTTGAACTGTCATTTATCTTAAGGTCAGAAACCCATTTTGGTTCCTTGATGTTGATCACAATGGGTGGCTGGCGTAAAACTACCCAGGGATTTACTTCCTCAAACAGAAAGGGGATTTGAAAGACACTGGTAAAGAGACTATTTTAACCTCATCCTCTGTCTTATGCAAAATAGAGACGAGAATTTGGAGACATATGAACCTTAGTCCTTTTAGCAACATATCTCAACCAGGTCTCTCATTGATCTTCCCAACTGTAAACTCTCTGAGGGCAGGGATTCTGTTGTTAGTAACAAAGAATTGTTTGGTGGATGAAGGCAGAAGGGATCATCTTGCCAGTCTTAGTCACATACTTAGGAACTTTCTAGAAAGGCTAAAGGAATCCAGCCCTAGGACTTAAGCTTGACTTATCAAATTCTGAAAGGCCAGATCCTCTGGTCTTCAGTGCCCTGTCCCCTTAATTTTCACTCTTCCTAAATCTTTCTGTTCTTTGACCTCAATCTAAGCCTCTTGGAGCATTCTGGTTCCTTGGGTTCAGTAGTGTATCACACCTGAGGCTTAATCACCTGTCATTCCCCTCTGCTACTCCTTCTCCCCATGGTCTCCAACTTCTCTGGAGAATTTTTCCATTTCCCTTTTTTCCTTTGGACCGATCATAAGATTTTGTAATAGAAGGGACCCTCAAGATCCTCTGCTGCTCCTTCTCCCCATGGTCTCTAAGTTCTCTGGTCTAGCATCCATTTCCTTCTTTGCCTTTGGACCGATCACAGGATTTGGTAATAGAAGGGACCCTCAAGATCCTCTGCTGCTCCTTCTCCCCATGATCTCCAACTTCTCTGGAGAACTTTTCCATTTCCCTCTTTTCCTCTGGACTGATCACAGGATTTTGTAATAGAAGGGACCCTCAAGATCCTCTGCTGCTCCTTCTCCCCATGGTCTCCAAGTTCTCTGGTCTAGCATCCATTTCCTTCTTTGCCTTTGGACTGATCATAGGATTATGTAATAGAAGGCACCTTCAAGACCACCTCACCCAATCTTCTTACTTTTAGATGAACAGAAGTGAAGTGATTTGCCCAAATCAGAGACAGGAGTTGAACTCAGGTACTCTGGCATCAAAGCCATTTAAAATTCCATGATACCCACTGTGGCAGGACCTGCCTCCCTAGCACCTTTACAAACTCCAGACTACCATTCCTCTGAAGTTTATCAACAAGTTAAAAAGAGAATACACAAATTCAGAAATGATATAAAATATCTCCTATGCCGGTACCTCAAGCTTTCAGGTTCTCAAGGGCTATGACATCATCTTGGAAAGCTGCCTCTGGGCAAACGAAATGGTTGTGTGATTTCTCAATGCTCTACATGATGTGACACTCTAAGAAATGACCAGCAGGATGAATACAGAGAGGCTTGGAGAGACCTACATGAACTGATGCTAAGTGAAATGAGCAGAACCAGGAGATCATTATACACTTCGACAACGATATTGTATGAGGACATATTTTGATGGAAGTGGATTTCTTTGACAAAGAGACCTGAGTTTCAATTGATAAATGACGGACAAAAGCAGCTACACCCAAAGAAAGAACACTGGGAAACGAATGTGAACTATCTGCATTTTTGTTTTTCTTCCGGATTATTTATACCTTCTGAATCCAATTCTCCTACGCAACAAGAGAACTGTTCGGTTCTGCAAACATATATTGTATCTAGGATATACTGCAACATATCAACATATAAAGGACTGCTTGCCATCTAGGGGAGGGGGTGGAGGGAGGGAGGGGAAAAAAAATCGGAACAGAAATGAGTGTCAATATAATGTAATTATTAAATAAAAAATTAAAAAAATAAAAAATAAAAAAATAATGGCACCATGGTATGATAAAAAAAAAAAAAAATGATGTGACACTCAATAGAAAGAGAACCCAAAGCACACATAAGGGTTCCTACTCCTGAATTTTGCCTTTGGAAACCCCATGTTACCATTAGCTGCACTCCGATTATATTGTTATTTTGTTAACTATTCCTGGTTACATTTTAATATGGTCAGCACCACATCAGGAAGTACTGCTGTGGCTGTGGGCTTGTCACTTCTGCTCGCCAAGGCAGAGGTGGAGAGAAAGTACCGACCCACACTGGTCCATTTCAGGAAGCTAACGGTATGTCTCAAAACAAATAAAAAATACCCCAAAGCCTTCACTTCTCTATGGTCCCTTTCATCTTAGGCAGTGATGGTGATAAAAGAAAAAGGGGCAGAAGGAGGGAAGAATTAGACAAAATGTAAGCCATTTATGAACATTAACAATCCTCTGTTAATCAGTACTTGAGGGTGGGATCTTTGCCAAATGACCAAACAACTGGATGTAACATCAGAGGAAACTAAAACGGAGCAATCTTGATATTCTGATTCCAACTGAAATCAGAAAACAAGGAGCTGCAGTTCAGTGGAAGAACGGCTCTCTTGTTCTCCTTGAAAAGGCAAAGAAAGGAGGCACTAGGGCTGGCTTTATCATACATCTAAAGGCAATAAGAAATACTGTTTCATAGCAGTTTTGGTCAGCTCACACTCTGGTGCTCAACATAATAATAAGATATAATAATATGAGGCATCTAGGTGGTTAGAATGCCAAGTTTAGAATAAAGAAGATCTGAGTTCTTCAGACATTTACTAATTATATGACTCTGGGCAAGTCACTTAACTCTGTCTCAGTTTCTTCATCTGTAAAGTGAGTTAGAGAAGAAAATGATAAACCACCCCAGTATCTTTGCTAGTAAAACTCTAAATGGGGTCACACGACTGAAAAATGACTGAACGACAACAAATAATATATTGTAAAAACCCAATACGATAATAAAACATAATAAAAAATAACCAGTAATGTGAGAATCGGATGAAGGTTTAGTTTCCACAGAGTTATGAAACTTAAGTCAGAAAAATGAAATTGAAACCTAAGAAATGGAGATTAGATTAATGGAACAAAAATACAAAACTTATGGAGGTAAGCCTTAAATGAGAATAAGAGGTATGCTACAAACTGTAATTATGGGTGGGGACTCAGATTTACAAGTGGCTAATCAGAGGTAGAGACTCACACTCAAGTGGTGGTGGTGGTGGTGGGGAGATGTAATGATGTAATCGGGGTTGGAGTTCACACTCACATGGAGGAATTAGATGCTCAGGATAGGCTATAACCTCTGTAGTTTGTCCTTAGTACTAGAAGAGGACCATGACATCAAGGAGGTGATATCTTGAAATCCAAGTGAATTGCATTTAAGTGGGGGAGGGCTGTGTCTCACTTTCCCCTCCAGGGTCATCTGGGTCCAGTGGCCACATACAGAGTAGGACTACTGGAAATGGCCATGGATGCCAATCAATGGGGAATCAGGAAAGGGACTTGCCTTTTGAGATAGGGAATAAAAGACTGTGCTTTTTCGCATCAAAAGTATGATTATTAACTTAGACACCCACTCCTGCAGCAATGTAGAAGAAAATCTTTTCCTGAATTCATCAGAGAGTCAGTGGAGTTCTCGGTAAGACATTTTGTTTTTTTAATAAAACAGACCATCGTGAAAATAATTGCAGCCTATAGTCGAATACTAGATACAAGGATGCAGAGAAAGTCTATAAGAGAACTTGCTAAGTACCTATAACAGAAACTTCCCTTAAGGGAATTTAGGGCCTAGTCTTCCTGATTTCCCCTCAAAGACACACCTCTGTGAGACCAGAAAGGTTTCTTCCTTTTAGAATATACCCAAGTTAAATGGGGGAATGGGGCTCTTTTTGGTCCAAGTTTATTGATCCATTCTTCGCCTCAAATTTCACCATTAGTCACTTAGAAAGCTCTGTGTGGTTTATAGCTACTTTTCCTAGCACCTCATGAAGCCCTTATCTCTTGGTTAAACAGATAATAAATCAAAATAACTCATCAGAAGCAACTCCCTCTCCCAAGCACTCTGATCAGAATTTACACTGACTCATAGGCTTTATAGCTTCTCTCTTTTCCAATCATTGTAATTCCCTTTCAAGATCTGGTTCATGGTGGAAAGTGTGGGAGTGGCTTGTCCCTCACTAAATATGGTGGTCATGGTGGGAGAGTGGAGGGTAGAATGATTTATTCCCTTTCATTTATAAAAGAGTGAAAGAAAGGGAGAGAGACTAGATCTGTGCTTTTCTTGTTTTGGAGAAAACTACCTTTGACCTGAGCTATTTCCAGTCTTAGGGAGTTACTTGGAGCCCTGAGAACTAAAATGATGTGTTCAGTCACATTGACAGTAGGAGTCAGAGGTGAAGTCTTCCTCAAAGACCATTGTTACACTCTGACTGAAAAACTTGGGGGGAGGGAGAGGAGAGAGGCAGAATCTACAGCTGAGATCCTGAAAGTTTTTAAAAATCCATCTTCTTAGCCAAGTCACAGGAGCTACACGAGCACAATTATAAAATATTCTTTACACAAATAAAGACAAATCTAAATAATAGGGCAAATATTCATTATTCCGAGTAAGTTGTACAAGGAGGGAGGAAGATTGTGCTTCCTGCTTGTTGGGGAGTCTATTTGTCTATCTGTGCTTATGCATTTTAAAATAAATCTTACTTTGTAAAAGCTAAACAAACAAACCAAGTTCGTGGACACATGTAAACATTGAGAATGTCTCTTTGTTTAATTCATTTGTTGCTTTTTCTTTTCCTCTCAATTTGTGCATGTGGATACTTATGCTTATTACCCAGGAATTTTTGGAAACACAAGTCCAATTCTCAACACTTAAGACTTAAGACTTAACAAACACTTAGTTCTGCCCCATCACACCAGTCTCTTTCTGACATCTCTTTCCTTTCTTTTTCATAATCAATCCAACTCCCTCATCAGAATGTCCCCCCTCCAATGCCTTCTCAGTAGAGTGCAAAGATGCTGATGGTGAGTCAGAGAACCCAGACTCAAAAACCAGCTGTGCTAATTCATTACTCTACACCTTGAGCAAACCACTTAATGTCTTTGAGTCTCAGATTAGAAAGCCTGTAAGGTCCAATCCAGCTCTAAATTTATGATCTTTTCAAGACCAGTTTCCTTTTAAAGATTTAGACCACGGGGTACTACCTGTCACCTTTGAACTCTTTGTAATTGATTTTCTGTAAAGTTGGGGTGTGCATCAGGTTATGATCAATATACCTCTCCCTAGTTTCAATGTACATTAAGATAGCATGGCTATTTTCTCAAGATTCCAGTCATGTCTCCTTATCCAAACAGTTCCTTTTTATTAGTCAGAATCAGGTCCAGAGTAGCCATGTTGCACAGCACATATTTTATATTATATATTAAAAATAAATATATTTACATTATAAAAAATATAAAATTATCTATGGCAAATCAAATCTTTTTATCAGAGAAAGAGCCCTCTATACTTCAGAAACATGAAGGCCCCCATCACAACCATCCCAAATTCACCATCCATTTCCTCCCACTCTCCTGGTGATCTGTGTATAGTTTCATCACAACATCATCTGTTCCTCACCCGACTCTCACTACACTCTTCTTCTCAGATTTTTCAATTTAGATTTTAGATTTAAATCCTATAGGTACAATGTTCTAAAGTGTTCTTCTAAAGCAAGATTAACCTGATTTTTTTTTCTTGTCTAGTATAGATAAGTCAATTCATTTCAACTCAACAAGCAACAAAGTTTTGAAAGCCATGTTTGCCTTCTTCATTTAGGATCTCTAATTCATCTTATTATACCTTGGAGCCCTAAAGGCTATTGTAAGAAGACTAGGTCCCAGTCCAGGATCCCATCTAGTCTTTCCCCAAAGGGCCTACAGTATCTTACCAACCTCCCCCCTTTCCCCTCTTAGTTTGAAGAGTAAAGGTGGTTGAGGGCTGTTGCCCAATCCCCAGTAGGCTGAACCCACTTCTATTAGCATCAGCTCCCAGCGACCCCATGGAAACTTCCGAAGTAGTTTCTAGAAATGATTAACCAGTTTCTTATCTCCACCTACACAACCAGATGCTTCCTTCTCTGGTAAATATTTACTGAGAAAACACTATTCCTCCTCCATCCCCTCCACAGACACACACATACACACCTTCCCCTCCGTGTCCTTTGGCACTTTCCACTCTGAGTTCCTTATCACCTTGCTCTCTATCTTGGGGTACAGTGCTGGATTGTTTCCTTTACTCCCATCTGTCCTGGGGGCTCAGCCTCCTAATCTTTATAATTATCTCTATTGCCTTACTTAATAATTCCCAGCCAGAGGCTACCAGGACAACAGGCTATGTGCTAGAAATCTTCATCATTTCCTTTCCCCAAGAGCGATAGGAAACAGATCACCCGACCATTGGCCGAGCAAGTGACCTGGCCTCCTGGGGAGAGTTCAGCAGTGTCCTTTTGGCGATTGCAGCAGAGACAGACAACGGCTTCCTTGGGAATGACAGCATGCTTATCAAATTGTGGATGATTGGGAATTGGGAGGACTAGCTCCCATCAAAACGACCAAAACGAGATTTCAAAATCACAATAGCTTCCATGTCCATAAGTCTTTCCAATGTACTTTGTCTCTAATAACTCAGTGAGGTAGGCAAGCCAGGTATTACGATTCGTCTTTCACAAATGAGCAATCTGAGATTGAGAGAGGCAAAATATCTCACCCAAATCACAGAGTCAGGGAGTTTGGGAGCCAAAGCTGAGACGCAAACTCCTGACTCAGCCCCAAACGTTTCCCAACATACCTCATTGCCTCTATAATAATATCCTGCTGGGCTCCAGTGACCGACTGAAACCAACAAGATGAAATCTAGTAGGAATAAGTGGAAAGTCCTGACTTTGGTTAAACAGACCAATGCATCATTAAGAATGCAGGAGAGCTGTCTCGGTAGAGGTTTATGGGAGGAAAGGCTAATTATGAACAACGGTTCCATGACTGCAATGAGAGGAACGTAGCTCAAGGCACTGCCTGGATCCCATCACGTGGAGAATATCGTGTTGCTTCTGGGCATTATATTTTAAGAGGAATATCCGGAAGGACGTCCACAGAAAGATGCTTGAGATGGATAACAAAGAGCCCAAAACTTAGTCCAATAATGATCAGGTGAAGGAACTGGGATGGGGGAGGTGTTTGGCCAAGGGAAGACTTAGCGAAGGTCATGGTAGCTGTCTTCCAATATTTGAGGAGGCGCTGAGTGGAAGAGAGATGAGAGAAGACATTCTTCTGGTTGTAGAGGACAGATTTAGGAGGAAGTTACAGAAAGGCTGATTTTATGGAGTTTAACAAAGGTGGTTCTTTTTTTATTGATAGTTTTTGTCAATACATTACCTACATTTCCCCCATACTCTTCCCTCCGCCTCCTCCCAGAGAGCCATTCCTTATAATCATCATTATCATCATCATCATCATCATTATCACAATAATAATGATGATAATCTTTTTTTAAGAATGTTTGCCTTTCTTTTCTTTCTTTATACCAAGTTTTTTTTTTATTTCAAAATACAAAATTTATTTCAAAATATTTTCAAAATTTATTTTCGAAATAATTTCAAAATATATATCAAAAAGGTAGTTTTCAACATTCAGCTTTGCAAAACTTTGTGTTCCAAATCTTTCTTCCCCCCTTCCCCTAGAGAGCACGAAATCCAATATATGTTCAACATGTAATAGCTAGCATTTATATATATGCTTTACAAATGACTCCTCACTGGATCATAGTAGCAATCTTGGGAAGTAGATGCCAATATTATCTCCATTTGACAGATGAGGAAACTGAGGCAGATAACAGTAACTTGCTCAGGGTCACACAGCTAGTCAGTGCCTGAAGCTGGATGTCCAGTCCTCTAGTCACTTCACCACTGAGCAGCCTCAAAGAACTGTCTCAGAAGGTCATGGAGTCCCTCTCTCCAGTGCTGTTCAAGCCAAGGTGAAGTCAATGAAGGTACGGAGGGGACACTTTCCTACTCTGCTGCCACTTTTGGGGATCAACATGAATAATTATCAGACAGTTACTAGGACAGTTAGACCTTGAGTCTGTCATATGATCATGAATTGAAGGAACTGGAGAAGAGTTGAATTGGGGAAGGGTCAGGGCAGAAGAAACTTTTCATATCTGTGGAGAAGCACTGACCAACCTCACAGGAGAGAACTAAGACTCCATCTAATGTTCTCACTCAGCTTATGAGCAAACTGAGGCCCAGAGAGATTAAATAATTAAGGATTATAGGATCATACATAGAACTGGAACAAATCTCAGAAAGGGTGAAGTGAGAGCCAAGTCCGGGTCAAAGCCAGCCTCAGATACTTACTAGCTGCGTAATTCTGGGCAAATCACTTAATATCTGCCTACCTCACTTTGCTTAGCTGTAAAATGGGGATAATGATAGCATTTACCTCTCAGCATTTTGAAGATCACAGGAGATACTATTTATAAACACTTAGTACAGTACCTGAAATATAGCAGATCGTTAATTAATGTTTGTTGCTTTCTCTTTCTCCTGCTCTAGCAGAGCAGAAAAATAGATGAATGAATGGATGGATAGATGGATGGATGATCCAATCTCCTCCTTCTACGGATGAGGAAACTGAGGCTCAGAAAGATGAAATCATTTCAGATCATAAATCTTTTTTTTTTATTTTTTTAAGGGTGATCTTTATTTTTTTTTTATTTTTTTAAATTTTTATTTAATGATTACTTTATATTGACAACATTATCCCTTGTACTCGTTTCTTTTCCGATTTTTTTCCCCTCCCTCCCTCCACCCCCTCCCCTAGATGGCAAGCAGTCCTTTATATGTTGGATATGTTGCAGTATATCCTAGATACAATATATGTTTGCAGAACCGAACAGTTCTCTTGTTGCATAGGGAGAATTGGATTCAGAAGGTAGAAATAACCCGGGAAGAAAAACAAAAATGCAGATAGTTCACATTCGTTTCCCAGTGTTCTTTCTTTGGGTGTAGCTGCTTTTGTCTGTCATTTATCAATTGAAACTCAGTTAGGTCTCTTTGTCAAAGAAATCCACTTCCATCAAAATATGTCCTCATACAATATCGTTGTCGAAGTGTATAATGATCTCCTGGTTCTGCTCATTTCACTTAGCATCAGTCCATGTAGGTCTCTCCAAGCCTCTCTGTATTCATCCTGCTGGTCATTTCTTACAGAACAATAATATTCCATAACATTCATATACCACAATTTACCCAGCCATTCTCCAATGGATGGGCATCCATTCATTTTCCAGTTTCTAGCCACTACAAATAGGGCTGCTACAAACATTTTGGCACATACAGGTCCCTTTCCCTTCTTTAGTATTTCTTTGGGATATAAGCCCAATAGAAACACTGCTGGATCAAAGGGTATGCACAATTTGATAATTTTTTGGGCATAATTCCAGATTGCTCTCCAGAATGGTTGGATTCGTTCACAACTCCACCAACAATGCATTAGTGTCCCAGTTTTCCCGCATCCCCTCCAACATTCATCATTATTTTTTCCTGTCATCTTAGCCAATCAGATCATAAATCTAAAATTGAATGGGGTCTTGGAATCTATCTATTCCAACTTTTAATTTTACAAAGGAGGAAACTGAGGCTCAGGGAGATCTCAGTAACTTTCCTGAGATCCCATAGATAATAAATGTCAAAGGCAGCATTTGAACCCAGGTTCTTCAACTCCGGAGCCTCTATTCTTTACCCTGTACTATGGTACCTCAATGAGAACATCATTTCCTTAGGGACACACCTCTTTTCTCTTGGTTTCTTTTTTTTTTTTTTTTTTTTAATGCCACATTCCCTGCCACACCTTGTAGGACTATGGACAGCTCCCAATATCTTAGTGGAGATCCAGCCATTTTTCTTCTTTTAGGATAAGAAGGACCTATAACCAAAAGTAAGATAAGGAAGAGAGGAAGCAGAATCAGAATGGGAACTGGCCCCAGGAGGCTTGGTTGTTGCTCAGTGGTGCCCAACCGTTCGTGGACCGTAGCACAACAATACTGTCCTTGTCAAAGATAAGAGAATGGTTTGTCATTTCCTTTTCCAACTCATTTGACAGATAAGGGAACTGAGGCACAGAGGGTTAGGTAATTTGCCCAGGGTCACATAGCTAATAAGTGGCTGAGACCAGATTTGAATTCAGATCTTCCTGACTCTATCTATGAAGCCACCTAGATGCTATTTAGGAGATCGGGAAGTTCAAAGAAGAATTAGAAGGGTCTCTCTTCCAATCAGTTTGATTCCTGGGAGAACAAGATATTGCAAATAATAGGTACTTAATAAGTGTTTACTGAATTGGGTAAGAGTTTATATTGGGCAGTATCGTTTAGTTGAAAAAGCTGGATTTGGAATCAGAGGCCCTGGGCTCAAGTCCCTCTCTCTAATAGTTATTATTTGTGTGAATTTGGTTTCGTTTCTAGATGCAAGGTATTGAGATGAAGTCATGGGGAGGATTGCCCTAGCCTCCCTACCCTTTTTCAACTATAGAAATCACTTTTCTTCCTTCCTGAGCCTCAGTTTCCTCAATTATAACATTAAAGAAGTGATCTTGTTGGCTAAAAAGGTCCCTTCCCTTCTCTCAGTCTATGGTCCTCTAAAGTCCCTGCTCTCTAAGAGCTCTGTTTCTCCCTCCACCTCCCAAAGGGCTTTCAGAAAAAGCCTCATCTCCACCCTTCCTCCTCCTGCCCCCATAAATGAGACCAAGGCCATCGGAATTGCCTTTTCCCTCTAGGGTCTTTAGAATGAAGGCCCCAGAACTCAGACGTGACAGCAAACCTCAGACTTGATTCCATGCCTTAAACCAGATTCTTCCATTTCCGTGTAATTAATCAGCCTCGGAGAAGTTGATTGTTTTGTCCTGATTCTTCCTTCCAACTTTCCAGAAAGTTTCCGAGAGCCCCTCCTCTCCCTGTGGGAGCCCCCAGCACTGCCCCCCCCCAGTGTCCTTCTCTTCCTTTTCAATGAAACACGCCATCCTGCTTCCCACTGGCACGAGAACCCTTTGGCCCGAGTCGGATTTCTTTGGCCATTTGGCTTCTCATACTAATCACTGAGGGAATGACTTCCCTTTTCATGGACCGCTTGCGAGTCTCAAAAGGGAAGTTTCTAAAGAATGAGAGATTTAAGTGGGAGAAATTTTGAATTCGATTCAATAATTATTTATTGAGCCCCAGGTACTTTTCTCTCCATCCTCCCTTTGTTACCAGCCATGATACCAAGTTGAAGTAATTGTTAAAGTTTCGTTGTTTTATTTACTTTATCTTTACTGAATAAAATCTTGACTTCTTCATTTTAACTTAAAAAATAGCTCAGTGGAGCATTTCAGGGGTGCAGTGGATAGAGCTGGACTTTAGTCCTGTCTGGTGCCAACCCTGATGCTGACTAGCTCGATGTGCCTCAGTTTCTTCATCTGTAAAACTCAAGGGAACCAGACTCAATGCCATCTCTGAATTCAGTGCCAACATAGAATGATGTCTGTGACTTTTTCCTGTGGGTCAGTGCATTAAAAGCTGATTTCTAGGCCTTTTGGATAAAAAGGAGACCTATAATCAAAATGCAACTCCACCAAACCCAGCCAGACAGAGAATCAGACAGAGAAAGAAAGAGATAGAGAGAAAAAGATGAAAGAAAAGGAGACATAGGAAGAGGGAATCTGGGAGGAAAGACAGAGAATCAGAGAGAGAAGGAGAGAGGGGAGGAGAGACAGAGACAGAGACAGAGACACTGAGAGAAAGAGATAGATACAGACACAGAGATTCAGAGATAGGCAGAGTAGATGAGAGAGAGGAGAGTCTGGGGGGAGAGAATGAGGGAGAACCAGAGAAAAAAGAATCAGAAAAAGAGAGAGAGATGAGAGAAGAAAAAGACAAATAAGAGATACAACAGAGAGAAAGACACACGCACACACACACACACACACACACACAGAGGTGTGTCCAAATTGGCATAGTTCCCATGACTTTTGACATTATTCTCTCTACAAGACGGTTTCAGGTAATATTTATGGAAATCTTGAATAGGGAAAAAATATCTTAAAATACAACCCAGGGGCAGCTACATGGTGCAGTAGATAGAGCACCAGCCCTGAAGTCAGGAGAACCTGAGTTCAAATCTGGTCTCAGACACTTAAAACTTCCTGACTGTGTGACCCTGGGCAAGTCACTTAACCCCAATTGCCTCAGCAAAAATAAATAACTAGAAATAAAATACAACCCAAAGAAATCATAAAGGAGAGAAAAGGACCCCCATGTGCAAAAATGTTTGTAGCAGCTTTTCGTGGTGGTGAAGAATTGGAAAATGAGCAGATGCCCATCAACTGGGGAATGGCTAAATATGAAGGTAATGAATATTATTGTTCTATAAAAATGATGAACAGGCTGATTTTAGAAAGGCCTGGAGAGATTTCCACGAACTGATGCTGAGCGAAATAAGTAGAACCAGGAATACACTGTATACAGTAATAGCAAGAAGGTGCAATGATCAACTATGAAAGACTCTGTTGTTTTCAGTGATTCAGTGATCCACGGCAATCCCAATAACTTTGTATGAAAAAGCCCATCCATATCCAGAGAAAGAATTATGGAAAATGAATGTAAATCAACACATGCTATGTTCACTTCCCCCCCTTTTTTTCTTGTTTTTTTTCTCTTATGGTTTTTTTTCCCTTTGTCCTGATTTTTCTCTTCCAACATAATTCATAAGGAAATATTTTTAATAAAATGTACATATATAACAAAAAAAATTGTTTTTACATGTCACTGGGGAAAATAAGAATAAATAAAAAATAAATAAAACCATTTGGATATTGTATTGGGAATCAATCCCATTCCTTTTAGACAACTCTTATGATCCCAGGAGTTAAAAAGTGAGGAGCTTTCTCCCTTCCTTGGATCTCTTAATCCTTTCTCAGAGGGGAAAGACAGATCCTTGGTTCCAGCCAGTAGCTTCAAAGTAGTTAGGGAGCTGATATGAATGAGCTAAATTTGGGGTTGCACACTTTTCCAAGGGGCTTTTCCCAAGAGTTTGGAAAAGGCTTTCCAGGAAAAAAATCTTTATTTAATATTTTCAGTTTATTGTATTTTTATTTTATTATATTATAATAATAATAATATATATATATAATTATTATAAATGAGATTGTCAATGTGCTTCCACCTTTTTCTTTTCATGACAATGAGAGCTGTCCCCGCAGTGGAGAGAGCCGCCCCGAGAGGGCTGGAGGACCTTCATTGTTTGGGCCATCAAAAGAATTCTTTTCCAGATTTGAGTTACATAGGATGATTCCTTGGGTTGTTACTACCCCAGAAATTCAGTCATTCTGTGACAAAGTTATTGTTTTTTAAATAGTCTTTTATTTTTTCTCAATTATTTTATTTTAAAAACATATGTATAGTTTTCAACATTGACCCTTGCAAAACTTTGCGTTCCACATTTTTCCCTTCCTTCCCCACACCCCCTCCCTTAGATGGCAGGTAATCCAATATATGTTAAACATGTTAGCGATCATTTTTACAAGATTTTGAGTCCCCAAATTTTCCTCCCTCCCTTCTTTCTAAAATGGTAAGCAAATGACCAAGTTAAATTAGTTCTTACTAGGTAGTGAGAGGAGGGGGAGAAGCAAGACCCCCAGGAAAGGGAGTGGGTAAGGGCTGGGGGTCTTCCCATGGCATCCCTCTGGAAAAGTCGCTCCTTATTGGTCCTTCTCATCCTATATACTTAGGAAAGTCTTACAAGGTATTCCTTTCTTACTCAAGAACCATACTTTGCTCCCTACTACTGAAAAATAAAATCCATAATCTATTTGTTATTCAAGACCCTCCATAATCTGACTCTAATCCTCCTTCCCAGATTTATCTCCTACCAGTCCCTTCTGCTCGGGTCTGCTCTTCTTCCCACCGAGCCACTGGCATTCCCGTGAACGAATCATTGCCTTTGCTGTTTGTCATTCATTGTTCAGTCACTTTGGGGAGTTTTGTCTGACTTTTCCTGACCCCGCTTGTGGTTTGGGGGCCTGTGCTGTTATCCTGAACCTTGTACTGTTATCCCCTCTGCTTGATTCATTCTTAAAGATCCAGTCAAGGAGCAACCATCTGTGTACCTCCATTACACCCGGAGCGAGCACCGTCTGCTCCAGCCCTGGATTTACTTCCTTTGTCTGAATCTGAACTCCCTGGGAAGACAATAAAATTTCCCACATGCAATCTCATGTGGGAGACAGCTAGACAGCGAACTTGGAGAATATGGGGCCTGAATTGGAAGCCCAGTTCTGGCCACTTCATAGGGATTGGCTTCGGGAAAGCCTGAGTTCAAATCTTGCCTCAGATACTTAACTAGTAGGTGACTCGGCCTGGAGACACTTAAATCTGAGTCCAAATCTAGCTCAGACACTATCTGGGCAAGTCTTTTGCCTCGGTTTCCTCAATCTTTAAGATGTCACAGAGAGGGAAATGGTGAACCACTTCAGTGTCTTGGCCAAGAGAACTCCAACCTGAGTCACAGAAGTTGGACATGACTAAAACGACAGAACAAGATTAATAGCTGTGCAATCCTGGGCAAGGGGCTTCTTTCAGCCTCAGTTTCCTTATCCATAAAATGGGAGGGATTGACTTCGTCTTGAAGTTCCCTCTCAGCTCCAAATGATGATCTCCATTTACAGATGAGGAAACTGAGTCTTAGAGAGGTTAAGTATGTGAGACAACTTATAATTGGAGGTACAAAGGCTTCTGTTTGTGGGTTTTTTTTTTTTGCTAGAGCTCCTATGCCAGGGCTAAGTATGGCAGGAAACACTAGGTGAAGACGGGATGGCTGGGCGAGCACTGCTGCCAAGTCTGACGTCCCAGCCCTCATGTCCCGCACGAGGCAGAAAGGCACAAAAATAGGAAAGTGGATGAATCCTGTCTGGGCCAGCGGCCAGCCCTCCCAAGACCTGGCCCCTGGATCTGGGTTATTCCTGTGGGAATTGGGGAGAAGTGTTTTCTGGGCAGGGATGCTCCACCCCAGTTCCAGGAATCTGCTTCAGGGGCTCCGTGACCTCCGCAACCTCCTTCCTGCTCCGTCCCCTCCCTGGGCTTCCATGACCACTGTGTGCTATAGGCTCTTGGGGAGTGAGGAGAGGAAGTGTGCCTGAGGAGGGCTGCCTCTGTAACTATCCCAGGGACCCCAGAATTGGGACAATTTCTCTTCAACAAAGGGGCAGAAAGCTCCAAAGGAGGTGAAACCTGAGCTGGGCAGCAGGAGGAAGCATAGGGTGAGGATTTGGGGAAACCCAAGGGAAATTGATCCCATATCCCCAACTCCTTTCTGGACAGGTTTGGGATAATACAGTGTCTGGCCTTTATTTAGCTGTTGAATCTTTCCCTGTGACCACATCAAGGGCAGACAGGTAATAGTTATCATAATAGGGATTTGAACCCAGGACCTCTCACTCCAGAGGCAGCGCTGTCCATTGTATAAGATTGGTTATTACTCCAGCTACAAACTTGCCCCACTCCTCAGATGAAACATCTCTTATTTGAGTTGTTCATACATGTCCGACTCTTTGTGAATTTTCTTGGCAAAGATATGGGAGTGGATTTGCCATTTCCTTCTCCAGGTCGTTTTACAAATGAGTAAACTGAGGCAAACAGGGTTAAGTGCCTTGGCAAGGGTCATACAGTTAGCAAGTGTCTGAGACTGGATTTGAACAGATCAAATAAATTCTCTTTGCCTCAATTTCCTCATCTGTAAAATGGGAGGGGGCTCAGACTACATTCTGAAGTTCTTTCCAGTTTTAAGTCTATTTTGCTGTTCAGTTATTTATAATTCTTTTTATTTATTTATAAATATATATAATATAAAAATATATTATGTAATTTCAGTTATTTATAATTCTTTATGACCCCATTTGGAGTTTTCTTCACAAAGATATGAATGGTTTGTTATCTCCTTTTTCAGCTCACTTTACAGATGAAGAAACTGAGGCAAACAGAATAAAGTCACTTGTCCAGCATCCCACCGCTACTAAGTGTCTGAAGCTGAATTTGAACTCCTGACTCCAAGACTGCCACTCTAATCACTGCATCATTGAGTTATTCTGTTTTAAGACTACAGTATCAACAGCTTCTCACAATCAGATTTAGGTCTGAAACTCTTCCTGATGATTCCTGGGACTAAGTCCTTCCAATGACCTAAAAGGAAATTCTTCTTCTGGCCTTCCCTAAGGGGCCCTGCTTATACTAGAGGAACAAAGTGGTGATGTCGAGCTAAAAGTCAAAAGGACCAGGGTTCCAGTCCTGCCTCACACACTTATTGACCTCCGAACTCCAACCTTGACCTAAGTCTTTTCACCTGTAAAATGGGGCAGGGGCTGATAGCTTCTTTACGGGCTTATTGTAGAATGAAAAGACCATGAGAGATGGCCTTTCTGAACAGCAGCCATCGATGCTGTTGTTATCCCATCCTGGGGGACATGGAATTGTTGGAAGTGAGACAGCTGGGAAAGTGAGGCTCACAGTGGCTTGCCTAAGATGACCCAGCTAGTCGGTGCCAGCCCAAGCCCAAGCCCCCCACGGCCTCCCTCTGAGCCCAGCTTCTCCCCATTATAAGCCATTATAATTGGGTGTGAATCCCTGCTGCCCGAGTCCATTGCAGCTGTAGAGACTTGTGGAGAAGAAGCAAACAGCCTTTACTTGATGTGTTTTAAGATGGAACCAGGGAGACCTGAATTCAAATCCATCTCAGACACTTGCTAACTGTGTGACCCTTGCCAAGGCACTTAACCCTGTTTGCCTCAGTTTACTCATTTGTAAAACAATCTGGAGAAGGAAATGGCAAACACACTCCCGTATCTTTGCCAAGAAAATTCACGAAGAGTCAGACATGAATGAACAACTCAAATAAGAGATGTTTCATCTGAGGAGTGGGACAAGTTTGTAGCTGGAGTAATAACCAATCTTATACAATGGACAGTACTAGCTCTGGAGTGAGAGGCCCTGGGTTCAAATCCCTATTATGATAACTACTACCTGTCTGCCCTTGATAAGCCACTTAATCTCTTTTCTAGTCCAGTAAATCATATGGCAACTGCCCAACATCTCTAGGTACCATCCCTATGACATCCCTGAACATCACACCCTCCCTGTCTTATGTTGCCTCTTACTAAGATGGAAGAGCAAAAAAAAAAAAACTGAACTTAAAAAAATGGGGCATCTAGGTGGTGCAGAGGATGGAGCACCAGCCCTGAAGTCAGGAGGATCTGAGTTCAAATTTGACCTCCCTTAACACCTCCTAGCTGTGTGACCCTGGGCAAGTCACTTAACTCCAAGTGCCTCAGGAAAAAAAAATAGAAGCTCCTTGAGGGCAGGCACTAGCTTGATTATTTTTTGTCTCTGGCACTTAGAATAACATCTAGCACATAGTAGGGCTTTTCATTCATTCTTTAATTTAGTGGGAAAGCTTGACAGCCCTTTTCTTTATTTTAAATACTTTAAAAAACCAAAATTTCTCTCTCTAAAGCAGAGGTTTTTAACCTGGAATCCATTAACTTTTTTCTAAAGAAAATGCTTTGATAATTGCATTTCCATACCATTATTTTCCTTGCCAATTTTACACAAGCGTTTAAAAACATTCTGGAAAGGCCTCCCTGGACTTCACAGGCTGCTGTGGTTTTGTTTTGATGCAGAAAAAAGTGAGAACCATCCGTGTTTTGATGAGAAAAGACAAAACCCTAAGTTGCTTTTTATTTGCCAGTGGCCCTGAGACTGATTTTCCTTTTCTCTCGTGTTTCTCAATAAAAACAGATTCTCCATCTCTGCATTAATCAGGCTTCTTTCCTTAGGAAATAACATGACATTCCCAAGGGCAGTTGGGAGCTAAAAATGCTGGACTTGGTCCCACCCTTTCAACACACCATTTTATTAGCCAGACTAGAGTTCATTAAGGAAGCAGCTCGGACCCTGGAACGGACTGGTGTTCCTAAGGGGCAATACAAGAAGCGGTGTGTTCTTCCTGTCCAGATTTCTTGGAAGGGTTGAGAGTGTTTATTCGCACTCATGCCAGAGGGCTATTGTTAGCAGGATTGTTATTATTACGCCTTTTTCCAGGCTCCTGTTTGTTGATACACAACACCCACAGTCCCCGTTAAAAAAGGAAGGGCAGAGGAGAACATTTGCTCTGGGATGATGGGGGCAGCGCTACCCTAAATTCTCTCTCCCACCGGTTGCCAGTAATGGTGTCCGATGATGCACCAAGACAGAACACTAGGCTCATCTGTGAATTCAGATCTGGCCCAGTCATTAGCTGTGTGACCCTGGATGAGCCACTTAACCCTCATTATCTCATCAAATATAGAGAAAGAAATAGGAAAAAGATCAGACTCCTGAGGTGCCCAGGGATGGTAGAAAAGGTAGCCCTTTTCCAAATCCCTGTACCTTCACTAAGCCCCTTTCTCAAATATGTTGACGCCTGCTAGTTTGGTTTCTCCGACAGTCAAAGATCAGTGGTTGAGGCTCAGGGAGAGAGGGGATTGTGACTCTCCTGGATTCAATCCGGCTGCCCAGGACCTCCTGTGATTAATTAGGGGAGCATGCAAAAATCCCATCTTTCCATGGGGGATGAGGAAGAGACTGAGTCTATAATCCATTGGTATAGAAAACACAAAGATTGTAATTCTTTGCAATCTAGATCATTGACAGGGTTGAAATGTCTAACAAGGTTACACAGCTAGTATGGCCAAAGGAGACACTTGAACCCAGGTCTACCTGTCTCTGAGCTCCTCCATACTGCCTCAAAGGTATCTTGTGTATCTTTCTCTGTCTCTGTCTCTGTCTCTCTCTCCCTCCCTCCTTTTCTTTCCCTCCCTCCTTCCCTCTCTTTCCCTCCCTCCTTCCCTTTCTCTCTCTCCCTCTCTCTCTCTCTCTCTCTCTCTCTCTCTCTCTCTCTCTCTCTCTTTTTTTCTCTCTCTCTCCCTCTCTCTCTCTCTCTCTCTTTCTTTCTCTCTCTCTCCCTCTCCCTCTCCCTCCCTCTCTCTCCCTTCCTCCTTCTCTCCCTCCCTTCCTCCTTCCCTTTCTTCCTCCCTCCCTCCCTCTTTCTCTCTCTTCTCTCTCTTTCTTCTCTCTCTGTCTCTCTATAGATAGATAGATGTACATACATATATAGATAGAGATAGATATATTCCTAATTACATGCATAGAGTCCCTCTTCATATATATAGATATAGATATATTCCTAATTGAATACATAGTATGTCTCTCTTTTGAATGTAAACTTCTTGAGGGCAAGGATAATTTTGATTCTTCTTTGTAGCCCCCAGTGTCTAGCACTTCATGAGTGATTAATATCTGCTTCTTGATTGACAAAAGTTGGGTTAGCTAGAGCCCTTTTGTACATGTATGCAGGTTTGAGCTGTAGACTGGCCTTCTCTCAGTTTCTCCCATTTCCCGTCTCTCATCTCCGAGACTTTCCCTTGGCCATGTTACCTGCTTGAGATGCCTTCCCCTTCTTCCTCTGCTGTGCTTCATAGTCTCCCTTTCTTCCATTAAGACCAAGCTCAACAGAACCAAGAGGACATTGTACACGGAAAACACGGACAACAACAAGAGGACAACAAAATGTGTGTTTATCAACTATGACGGGCTTGGCTTTTCTCAGCAATGCAATGAGCCAAGACAATTCCAATAGACTGGGAATGGAAAATGCCATTCCCATCCAGAGAGAAAACTATGGAGCCTGAATATGGATTGGAGCAGAGTATTTTTATCTTTTTGTTTGTTTGCTTTTTTTCTCTTCGTTTTTTTTTCTCTTTTGGTCCAATTTTTCTTTCACAACAGGACAAATATGGAAATATGTTTAAAGGGATTTCACGTGTTTAATCCACTTCAGATTGCCTGTTGTCTTGGGGAGGAGGGAGGTAAGAGAGAGAGGGAGGAAAATCTGGAACACAAAGTCTCACAAAAATGAATGTTGAATGAGGTGAGTCAATCCAATTCCAGTAGCCTTGTAACGGAGACAGCCATCTGCATCCAGAAAGAAGCCTTTAGAGACTGAATGTGGATCATAGCACATAGTATTTTCACCTTTTTTTTTTTTTTGCTGTTTCTTTGCTTTTTGTTTTCTTTCTCATTTTTTTTTCCTTTTTTGATCTGATTTTTCTTATGCAGCTTGATAATTGTGGAGATATGTATAGATGTTTAACATATATTGGATTATTTGCCATCTAGGGGAGGGACTTGGGGGGAAGAGAGGGAGGAAAACTTTGGAACCCAAGGTTTTGCGAGGGTAAATGTTGAAAATATCTTTGCATGTATTTTGAAAATAAAAAACTATTATGAAATAAATACATACATTCAAAATTTTTTCAAAAGAAAAAATCAGTGTGAGAAACTATATTTACATGTATCTGGAAAAATAAAATACTATTGAGAAGAGAAAAAAGATGCTGCCGATGCTCCCCCCCCTTCCAGACTACCTCATATGGGACCAGTGTGCATATATTTGTGTTTAGTCTCTCCATTTGTATATATTTCCTTTATCTTCCCCATCAGAATAGAAATGGGCAGCCTTGCTTTCATTTTTTGCACTTGTGTCCCTAGCACCTAGCACAGTGCTTAGCTGTGATATTTGTTGATTGATTGATGACTCATGGGAGCGTCTACATGATCTAACTGGGCACCAGAATGCCCACGCCACTCAAATCCATCTCTTTCATGAAGCCTTTGTAACCCCCAGTAAGTCTCTCTCCCCACTCTGTTTCATGGCAGTTTGTATCAACTTGTAAATAGAAAGTAAGCTCTTTGAGGGCAGGGACTTCTTTCCTTTTTGCTTTATACTTCATTGCGTAGCCCTAATTTATACCAGACATAAATCTGTTCTTCAGTTATGTCTGACTCTTGGGGATCCTACTTGGGGTTTTCTTGGCCAAGATATCGTAGTGGCTTCCACTTTCCTTCTCCAAATCGTTTTACAGATGGGGAAACTGAGGCAAACAGGATTATGTGGCTTGCTTAGAGTCACTAAGCTAGTAAGTGTTGCCATTGCCTTCTCCAGCTCATTTTACAGAGGAGAAAACTCAGGTAAACAAAGTTATGTGACTTGCCTAGGATCATCCAGCTACTAAGTATCTGAGGCCATATTTGAGCGCAGGAAGATAAATCAAGGCTCAGCACTCTACTCACTGGATCTGCCTCCAAATAAATTAGGGGCTTGATAATGATTCTGGATTGATTGATTAGTGGGGAAATACAGCTTCTTCTCCCGGGGAATCAATCTTTCTTTGATGGGGAGACACAGCTCCCCATTCCCGGCTCTCCCTGGTCTAATGAAGTAGGAGGAAGAAAGAGCGGCTGGCTAGACCTGAGTTACCATGTGGATGGGATCTCTCTCTGTGGAGTGATGGGAACCAGGTAGAATTAGGCAAGGTTTTTCTCCAGTTTTCTGGAGGGAGTTAAAGATGTGAGTCCCTTTTCTAGATCAGAGAAGCCTGGATCTGAGAACAAGGTATTCAGGAGAGAGAACAGACTGAACAAAGGTGACTGTTGAGGATGGACTTGGGGTGTGTATGGATGGGGGGGGCCCACAATGCAACAGGCAGCGGAGACAGCAGATAGGATGCTCAGTGGCCCTATTTCCCTTCTTTATCTGCCCTTGGCCCTGAGGAGTATATGGTAAGCCCTGGTCCCTCCCCAGCAGAAGGAACAGCTGGCTGGGCTCCTCTCCCTAAATTAGCAATCCTGGAGGTAATTGGAGATTAGGGCTGGAGGGAAAGCTGGGGGATGGTCTGGGCAGAGAGTCATGACCCTTCACCCACTGGGCCCCTTATTCCTGAGCCCTTTTCCATATCTGTTCTGTTGGGCTCAGCATTTTGGGGCTCTGCCTTCCCCTCCCTCCGAGCTGTCTGCTACTCAAATCAGACTCCCTCTCCCAGGATTGCTAAAGAATGAGGAGAGTTAGCAAGACTCCTAGATTTAGAGCTGTAAGCGACTTTAGAGACCATCTCATCCAAAGCTCACATTTACAGAGAGGGACACTGAGGCCCAAAGGGACTCCCACGTGAAATCTCACAGAGAATTCCAAACCACATGTTTTAGTCAGGGGAAGGAGAGAATGACAAAGATCCAAAAAGGATCAATTTCCCATCTGTGTGGGCTTATTAGCCATGGCTGAGTATCCCCAGAGTACCTTGAATTCAAAGGAGACTTCTTTTGGGGAGGAGGAGGAATCACTTCTTGAGTTAGGAGGTAATTCTAGGTGCTACAGAAATAATAATAATCTGAAATAACTTTTCAGTTGGATATGTTTTAACTTTAAAGGATTAGAAAGCCCTTTCTTCAAAACAGGGATGAAGTACAAAAATTGTTTCCCCATTTTACAGATGAGGAAACTGAGGTACAGCGAAAGGAAATAGTTCCTGATCACCCCATTAGTTAGTAAGTGTACAAAGAGATTTCAATGCAGATTCCCATACTTCAGGTCTAGTATTCTCGAGCTGAACCTTGAAGGAACAGGAGGACAAAGGCTCCTCTTGGTTTGACCCCAGGGATCTTTGGGACCCTCCCTCATATTCATTGTACAGTCTGTACGTCCTTGCTTCTCTCCTTACTCTTGACTTTTGCCACTGTCCAAGCTTCCAGACCCTCAGCTCTGAAAGAAACTTCTATGGAGGGCCCAGAAATGGAGGCAATGGGAAATTTCCCTTCTCTTGACCAAGATATGACAAGTGATGATGGCGAATGGGGCAACCGATACGAAGAGATGTTCTTAAATCAACCTTTTAAGAGAAATTCAGTCCCAAGGGTGGGATGAAAATGGAAAGAAGGGATCCTTGGGACTTTGGCTTAAGATACGGCCCCCTAGTGGTGATGGCGTGGTGGTGGGTAACTCCAGAACATTAGAGACAACTTCAAGAAGATTTTCAAGCAATATTTCAAAGCAATATTGTTATTTATTGTCTCTTTCTGCTAAAGGACAAGGCCTGCTATAAGTGCCCTCTAAGCTTCTGTATCCCTGGGACAAAGCCCGGGTGGCCTGCCCTAGTTAAAGCTCCTGGCTCCTGCTCCCAAACCTGCAACCTGCCGAGTTCCAGAAATCCATTCTGCCCCTCTCCCATTGTCCTCTCTCCTCCCCCTCCGATGTCTCCCCCTCCCTGTTCCAGCCTGCCTGGGAACGCTGCCCCACAGAGCCCTGTAAACCAGACTGAGTCATGTTTCCATTTTGTGAGCCCTGACTCCTGCCTTTGGAATCGGCGTGCGAGGAGGGAAAGGAAGCACCACGCGAGGCTAGCCAGGAGCCGCCGGGGTCGCCCTTTGTTCCCCTGGCTCAGCACGGCGGATGTGTCTCTGGCTCTGGGTCTTCCAGCTGAAAAGAGACAGCTCCCCCTGTTTTCTTGGGAAAAGGAACAAGGAGTGCAAGGGCCGAGCCGGGCCTTCTGTGGGACGGACAAAGGCGTCCTTCGGCCTCCCGGAGGCAGGGGGGCGGACTCGATGACCCCCCCCCCAGGGGCTCACTTGGCCCACTTTCTATCCAGAGTCTAGTCTGGGGTAAGCCAGCTGCCCCAAGTCCCAAGCCTTCTCCCTTGCGGGTGTCGGGGGTCATGGCATGGTCACTTTAGAACTGGAAGGACCTTAAATCATCAAGTCCAACTTCTGTGTTTTCTAAATGAAGAACCTGACATTCAGAGAGGGCAAATGGCCTGCACTGAGTGATGGCCCAGTGAATGATACCGGCCGTAAGATTTGAACCCAGATCCTTTGCAACCAGAGCTGATACTCCTCCTGCTGCTCTGCAGGGTACTACTGGCTCACTTTTCGTGTGTCTGTGTCCCAGTTTTCCCTCTGGAGGAGGGCAAGGTCTGTGTCTCCCGCTCCGTCCCCCCCAGCACTAAGGATTGGACGCATGGCAGGGGGTCAATCCTCTGGCCAAGGGGTCACTCCCAGCCCCCCCGGCCCATTTATTCTGTCGGACGCTCTCCATTCCTAGGATCACATGGACTTCAGGGGTTTCCCAGCCCGGCTCTCCCCCCCCCCCCATCCTACACAGGAGGAGCTGAGTCCGGAGAGTTTCCATCACCAGCCCAGGGTCACATGTGTCTGAGGTGCCAGTAGAGAGCCCGGAGCGCCGGCCATGGAGGCAAGAAGAGCAGGTTCAAAGGGTCCCTCGGGCCCTTCCCAGAGACGTGACCCTGGCCAGTGACTTCACCTCTGTTCCTCCATTTTCCTCATTTGTAAATAAGTGGATCGGCCTCTGTGACTTCCAAGGTCGTTTCCAGCTCGCCTCAGTCCGGCTCGGTTTAATAAACTACATGTGAGACCCCGGCTCCGGCTCCGGAGGCGTCCAAAGCTAAACGACGACGCGGTGAACCTCAAGGGTCTATATTTAATCAAAGGGATGGGGCGAATACATAAGTGGGAACAAGGACAAGGGGATGGGCCAACGAGGGAGGAGGAGTTGCTTTAAGCTGGCAATGGAGGGGAGCAGAGAAGGTCCCATGGAGGTGATGGCATCTGAGCTGGACTTGGAAACCAAGGTCAAGTGGAGTGATAGGTCACAAATGTCACAAGGACAGCAAGGAGCAGGGGTAAGCTCTGAAGCCAGGTCCTCGGATCTCAGAAATGGGCTCTTTCCCCATATCCTGAGGATGGAGGGTGAGATTCCTAGTCCTTGTCCATCAGGGAACACTTGGGCCAGTCCTTGTTTGTCCCCTTAGGGAATGCTGGGAGAGTCCTGCCCTGTGACCTCCATGGCCCTGAGATTGGAGCCTTTCACTTTTTCTGGGTGTGAGCTCCCTGAGAGCGCAGAATCCCCGGGATTTCAGCCCCCCAAATCCCAGCTCCTCCCAGAATCCCAGATCTTCTCTGTCATCCCTGGTAGTTTCTACCTGAAACCTTCCAGGGTAGAAGAGCCTCCCTCTCTGTACCCACCTCCCAGGTGACCCATTCCTCTGCTGGACAGCTCCCATTGATGGGGAAGAAGTCTTTCTTGACCTCCAGGATTAATTGAAGTTGTAAAAACGCCCACCCATCCATCCTCCCGGAGCCAGCCAGAAGCAGTTCCAGTTCTAGGTGGGCCCCTTCCAAGCACTCGAAGTCCCTCACCCCCTGCCCCTAGCCTTCTCTTCTCGGGCACAGCCCCCCAGCTTCCTCCAAGCAGTCCTTGTGTGATCTGGTTTGAAGTAGCAAGGCCACAGCAGTTCTTTGGGAGGGAAGGGAATTTCTGGGGATGAGACAAGGTGGGTCTGGGTGGCATCCTGTGTTGTCAGCCAGGCTGGGCCTCCTCCTCCTCCTCCTCCTCCTCTTCCTCCTCCTCCTTCTCCTTTCTTTCTCTTCCTCCTCCTCCTCTCCCTCCCACTCCCTCCTCTTCCTTCTCTCCCAGATTCAGACCATGGGAGCTCCTCAGGCAAGTTCATAGAAATCAGTTCTCAGGGAGCGATTCGTGATAGCATTTCTGGGGCCATCGGAAGTGAATACATTTGCTTTGGCCAATGATAGAACCGCAGGGATTTGGAACTTCCCTGGAGACTGGGGGTGGGGGGGAGGGAGCGGTGCAGCAGAGAAGGGGGCTAGGACACACCAGGGCTGGAACCCCTTGCCCTCCCCAGCTGGCCCCTTTGCTAAAGGGGGTTGGGAAAGAGCTGGTTTCAGGCGATCAAGAAATCCCACTTTGTCTAGGAAACTTTCTGATCAGTCCGGCTCTCAGAGACCCCTGGGGGGGGACTCCCTGCAGAAACAACCCCCCCAAGCTAGTGACCCCAGCTCGGCCACCACAATGGCCAGGGCCCCCAGCCCCACGGGGCTCAGTGCTCACTGGCTGCCGTTGGATTTGGTTAGAAGAGAAGGGACTGAGGCTGGGGGGTGTCCATTCATCCCAAGTAGGTGAGAGGAGCAAATCCCTGCAGGTGGGGGGTGGGGGTGGGGTGTGAGTGTGTGTTGTGGGATGGATCTGGAGCCCAGAGGAAGGCAGGGCCCGAGGTATCATGGCCGCAGGTGATAAAATGAGTTGTTTAGACTAGAGGGCCTTGAAAAATCCTTTGTGCTTATGAGTCTGTGTCTTGGTGACTTGGAACAAGGTCCCTGTCTGGGCCTCAGTTTCCCTGCCTGTAAAATGAGAGGACCTTTGAGATCCCTTCTAGGGATGTGTCCCAAGACTGGAAGGGACCTCAGAGGCCATGTCCTTCCTTGGAATGAAGAGGGGTTCAGGGAGGCAGAACTAAGGATTCCCTCTGGGCTCACTGGGCCCCGTCCCCACGAGGATTATGGACTCTCCACAGGGAAGGGGATGGAGGGGTCCTGGCCACAGGGGTTCCCACGGACTGGAAGCTACTCCAGGGTGGGAAGAGCCAGAGGGTGATGAGGACAGGGGCGGGGCGGGGGATGGGAACAAGGCATCCTGGAGTGAGGGAGCTGCCCTCCCTGAGAATCCTCAGCTTCTCCCGGTGTCCGAGGGACTAAAGGCGTGGTGCGTGTTGTATTTTTTGACTTGAAAGGTCTCCTGTGGGCCGGAGATCTCCTTGGTTCCACAAACGTCAAAGCTGTGAGAAACAGAGACAGAGAGACAGAAAGAGAGACAGGCAGAGATAAAGACAGAGAAAGAGAGATAGAGAAAGTCAAAGATAGAAAGAGAGATAGAGACAGGAAAAGATGAAGAGATAAAGAGAAAGATGGAGACAGAGACAAAGAGATGGAAAAAGACAGAAAAAGAGACAAAGAGAAACAAAGAGAGATAGAGACAGAAAAAGATGGAGATAGAGAGGCAGAGACAGAGACACGCAGGTACATAGACAGACACACATACAGGCAGAGACACAGACAGAAACAGACACAGATACACACAGAGAGAGACACAGAAAGAGACAGAGAAAGATGGAGACAGACAGACAGACACAGACAGGGAGACAGGGTGAGCTGCCTGGGCCACTCTCAGAAGCTCTCACCCTTTGCTGCTCTGCTCCTTTCCCGGGGAACTTTGGGGGCAGCCCAGAACTCACCAAGTGTAGACAAGCAGGGCCACGAGAGCAAGAAACAGGAGGGCGAGCAGTATGGCCAGGATCACTATGATGACAATGGTACCCGAACTCTTGCCTGGGGCACGGGACTCAGAGAACTCCACCGCTGGGACATCAGGAGGGGACGAGGGCAGGACCGGCCAAAAGCAAGGAATCAAAGAGAATGATGGGGTTGGGGTCTGAAGGGACCGCCATCTTTTTCATCTTCAAGTCCTTCAGGCCGCTTTCCATCCCTATTGCCCCCGAAGCCATCGGATTGTCCCTTCCCATGCACACCCTTTTCATTCTGCCTCCCTACCCCCGGCCCTGCCACCCAGGGTCTCCCCTTCCACTCTAGTCCCCGGTTTGGGGCATTAGCCGAGGATATCTCTGGGTAGAATACTTACGTTTTGCCAGGGTGATGTCCTCGGACCACTTTGTTTCTGCCACTGGGCCTTTGTTATTGTTCATCACCAAGAACTTCACCCTGAATGGGGAGGACAGAGTGTCTCACAACTCTCAGACACGAGCCCCCCTGTGCTCCAGTCTGGACCTGTCAGAGCCAGTGTCTCCTCTGAGCTGGCCCATCCATCTTTCTAGCTGTGCGTCTCTGGGGCCAACATGGATCGGGGAGGGGGAAGGACCGGTCAGTCAGGATCGGCGGCCCTGTCCCTTCCGCCCCCAGGTCCTCATCCCTGCCCTCAGACAGAAGGGAATCCCAACATCGGGCAGGACTCCCTATTTAGCCAGCCTGACTGTGAGCCAAGCTGCAAGCCCCTCGTGGGTAGAGACGCATTTCCTGTCAGGGGTTAATGTGGACCTAAGATCCCTTGGGGGGAGGACCTCATTTGCCGGGGCAGAGACTCGGCTGCATCCTCCAGAAACCTGTGCCCGGGAGCCACAGGGCGGGCAGAGTTCCCCAGAGCGAGCCATTTTTTGAAGTCCTTGGGTAGGAAGGATTGGAGTACAGAGATACAGATGGGACAATGACACAAAACCAAATTCTGGGGACAAGAACCCCTGAGGCTGAGGGAAAATGTGGGAGCCCGGCAGAGGAAGCAGGGAAGGGGCAGAGAAGGGAAGCAATTGCCCAGAATTATAACTGATCGTCTTCATGGATTTTTTAGCTAAAAGAGAATAAGAAAGACACTGTCTTTTTGGTCCTCCATTTCCCTGGGGTTGGAAAGGCAGCTATCCATCAGTGACATTCTACAGAGCTTGCGATGAGTGACTGACCCATCCTCCCAGGAGATACCAAGGACTAAGGCTAATTAATGTTCACAGAGAGACACATCGTGGGACGTGTATGGGGGATGAGAGATGGCGGCCATTTGGGAATGGGTGCCAGGAGTATCAAGTGCTGATTGAATTTTCTCTTATTCTATTTCATGAATGACTTTACATTTAATTTGTAGTCATCTGATTTGTTTAGTAGGATACATGGGCAAGGATTCATTGATCAGTAGCTTTAAATTGGTAACTACCCCCACCAGAACCTGGAACCTGAGGTAGATCACCTTTAGATACATTTATCCTCACCATCCACATCTCCTTTCATCATAGGAGAGCTTTTCGGATAGCAAACTTTGCATTCTGGGAAGGCCATGTAGACGAGAATCAACAGCACAATACCCTTTGATCCATATCCAATACCCTTTGATCCTTTGATCTATATAATTATATAGGGCACTGGGTCTATATCCCAAAGAGATTATAAAAAAGGGAAAAGGACCCCCATGTGCCCAAATGCTTGTGGCAGCCCTTTCTGTGGCAAAGAACTGGAAATGGAAGCCCATCAGGTGGAGAATGAGTGAATAAGTGATGGCCTATGAATGTTATGGAATATTATTGTTCTGTAAGAAACGATCGGCAGGATGCTTTCAGAAAAGCCTGGGGAGGGGAGAGATAAGGGAGAGAGGGAGAAAAAAAAACTGGAACTCATAATCTTAGAAAAACGAATGTTGAAAACTGTTTTTACGCGTATTTGGAAAAATAATAGACTATCAAAGTTTTTAAAAAGCCAACGGCTCAGGAGTCGGAGACTCATTAGGGTCCTTCTGCGCCAGCTTCCAGAGGATGCCGTTCAGACGTTCTGCCCAGTGAATGAGGCTCATGATTATATGGTATTAACAAGTCTGCGCTGACACGGGGCGCTCACCCTCCATTAGTCTGTAATGTGGGAGGGTTAGAACGCATCTGTCCTCTCCGCGGGGCCCCCCTTCTGGTGTGGGAGAGAGGGCTCACGCAGAAAGGAGACTGGGAGAGACCAAACGCTGTAACGTGGAGACGTTTTCCATTTAATCCCCAAAAGCAGAATTGGAAGAAATTGAGGGCAGAGGGCTAGATCTCAGACCAATGTGGATCCCTTGGGAGAAGCAAAAGGGAGCGGGTCTCTTCTGGACTCACCTGTAAGGACCGGGCCCCGGCAGAGGCTTGTTGCACTCACTCACGGTGCAGTTGGTCTGGTTGCCCACCCGGAGGATGTGGAGCTCCCGGGCGTTCATCTCACCGGAGTAGAGCGCCCGATGGGCCCGAATAGTCATGTAGTATTTTTTGTCCAGGAACGTGGAAGCATGGGGAATGTCTTGGGGCAGCCGAGGGGCTACAAAGTCCTGGGTAGCTGTGGGGTTGGAGAAGGCAGCGGAGATTTTTAGAACAATTAACTACTCAAAGACCAGGTCGAGCCACATGGGAGTCAGTCCAGACTCTAGAACCCACCTGTTCTGCTACCCTGGGAGTCCCCACTAACCCTGGAGAGGCTCAGCCCGGGAAGAACCCACCCTGAAAATTGCTGCCCCACTAGGGCAGTTTATAAATACACAGAGCAAGAGATCAACTACATGCCCGATATGGATATCAACTTTGGCTCTCTCCCAGCACCTAGAATAGTCCTCTGCACACAGTAGGTCCTTCACAGAATGGCTCCTCCCCTCCTCACCAATCTCTGTAATTTTCCACACCAAAGTGCCCCTCCCCGGCCACCTCTCCCCCATGTTCCTGTCTCCCTCATTAGAATGGAATCTTCTCGGGGGAAGAGAATTGTTCATGTTTGTCTCTGTAGCCCCCACTTAGGGCAACGCCCACCATTGCTGAGTTCTTTAATGAATGAGTTTTCCTTCGTTCACAAGGAGCAGGATGTGGGGACTGAAGACCAAAATGGCTCTGTTTTTTGTCTCTGTCAAGCCGGGGCTCTGGATAGCGTCACTGTTTTTAATCTGTGATTTCAGCAGAATAAGGAGCTCCCTGAGGGGAAACCCCCCCCACCGAGAAAGATCACAATTTTTCTTTCTTATAATAATTTATAGTCTTAAAGTTATCCAGATTTCTCAAGGGAATTTGCTGAAGTCACACAGCCACATAGCTTCTCCTGACTCCTAGGTCACGTACTACCATGCTCTCCTCGGAGGCTACACCAGGATCTCTGGATCTGTACACAGCAGGTGCTTTGTAAGTGCGTGTTGAATTTAATTTGGTTTGGATCGGAGGATCTGAGGAAAGGGATTTGGGTTTGATGGGGTGGGAAGGAAAGATAGAACCAAGGAACTTAGGGCATCATCACCAAACTGATCCCTGGCAAATCTCCCATTTCACAGAGGGGAACACCAAGATCTTTCTCTTCCCCTTTGCCCCCAGATAGTTATATTAGCTCCTACCGTTGCTGAAGGCAACCACGAGCCATATGTCATCAGTGTCACTGATGGTGGAGCTGTTGAACTGGCCAATGGGCTGATCCAGGGTAAATGTAGAGCTGGTGAACCGTCCTTCCAAAGGCTTCCTGCTGAGGACTGGGGTGTAATCAATCTCTGGAGGATGACAACAAGGAAAGCATGAGTGGGGACCCGTCCTTGGGGTCAGCCAAACAGTAACAGAGAAGGGTCTACTTTTCCTAACCCTTCTGATCTGATGAGGAGACACATTCCCAGTTAAAAATGAGATGGGACCCAGAGTCCTGCACTCTGACACATATTGGTTATGTCCCCATGGATAGGTCATTGAATGTTTCCATGACCTAAGTAACTTTCTAAAACTTTGGGAGTTCCATCCGGTACCAAGGAAGCCACAGACGACCCATCTGACCAATGCAAGGGTTGCTTAGAAAAGCAAAAGCCGGGGGCAGCTAGGTGGGACAGTAGACAGAGCCCAGCCCTGAAGTCAGGAGGACCTGAGTTCAAATCTGACCTCAGATACTTAACAGTTCCTGTCTGTGTGACCCTGGACAAGTTACTTAACCCCAATTGTCAAGAAAGAAAGGAAAGAAAGAAAGGAAGGAAGGAAGGAAGGAAGGAAGGAAGGAAGGAAGGAAGGAAGGAAGGAAGGAAGGAAGGAAGGAAGGAAGAAAGAAAGGAAGAAAGGAAGAAAGGAAGAAAGGAAGAAAGGAAGAAAGAAAGAAAGAAAGAAAAAGGCTCAAGCACTAGACTGCCTGGGCTTCAGCTAGGAAGAGCTGGGAGAACATGTAGCTGCTCTACAATGGGGTAGGCCATGAAGGGAGACACACCCTCTCAGTCAGGGTCAACAGGTATGGCCAACACCCTTTATGCCCAACTGGTCAAGAACAATCTCCACCAGCTTATGTTTAGACCCCACCCTCCAGAGCCCAACCCTTCATTAACAGATGGCTGCCTCTCAAATGTCAGGGGAGTGAATGGACCATTGG